>NC_079524.1:5773550-6073550 GCF_003711565.1 Takifugu flavidus | reverse complement strand
AGTTTTGCCTGTGGATTATTAGACTGGGCACAAAGTCAAAACCCCTCTTTCCTCTGACACGTTCGCCACACAGACCAGAGAAGAAAAGCGTGCTGCTGTGTCATGCATCAGCATGATTAACACACACTCGAAATCCACTGTAGAATGTATATATGACCCTTAATGCTATGGAAAAGGGAGAAAGTGATGCTTTTAATAATATTTAAAGCAAATTTTCATGACATCAGCTGTTATACATTACTAATGATTGTATACAGTAAAGCATGTGCATCATAGGACTGTAGTTTCTATTTTATTTTATTTCTTGAGTTTGTTAAAGTACTTTTGTATTTGAATGTTTATGTTCTGCAACCATCTTTACCTGCATTTCCACTTTAAGGCACTTTAAACAGACTGCCTTCCTCATTTATCTCCATTTATGAGTGGTATTTTGGGAAGTCTTTAATGTAAAAGAGTTCCCCCACAGCTCGCCTCACACTTGAATGCGCAGGTAGCAAACATCTCCGCATCTATAATTAAAGGTCAACAGGGTGACGCAAACAGATATTGAGAGGAAGTCTGTGTTTATGCTAATGCCTTGTCAGACAGAGAGGCCACCGAATCTCTGACACCATCTATTAATGATGAGATAGCATCGCAGAAACGCACCGAGCACGACCCAAACAATGCTGCTCCTGGCAAACAATGACGGGAGGCTGAGCGAGTGCTGCACGCGTATCTTTAGGGAGCGTATGAATGGAGCTGTTTGTGTATTGATGTTTGTGTTTTGTGTTTGTCTCACAGCAGTGGCCCTGTCTGGCCTGTTTGCAAACATGCTCGTACATGAGCGGCTACAAGCCTGCCGGGAAGGCCAAAGCGTGGGGAGGTGGGACGCCAGCTTGGGAAGCTAAGGCACTTTGAGGGACCGCTATATGACACATAAAATAATAACTGGAAGTTATGAACGTGACAATGTGTTGAAGATTTTGTTAAATTGTAATAATGTAGACAAATGCAGAGGACAAAAAGGTGAAATCTGTAATTTTGCTCTAAGTTTGCCTGTAACATGGCACATTAAAGTCACTTTGCTGGTCTGCTGTCTGGAGGCTGATCCCCCTCAGAATAAATGTTTGAATTTGGACCATCTCTTGACTAACATGCCTATAGCCTGGCTGTTCTTTGGCTGGGATGTATTAACTACATTTTGATTTGCCTGAAGAAACCAGTTGTGTTTTTACACATTCTGCACACGTGGGCTCTCAATTGAAGACGTTTTGCTTCATCTGACAAAACAACAGTGTTAATAAATGACAGTCCGCAGCATTGTGATCCATCACCAAACAAGTTGGTTCCCAAATAGGCTTCGCCAGATAATGTCTGCCAGTTGTAGGCTAAAAGGACTGAGAACTGTCACCATGAGAACTGTGGCGATGAACCACGGACGGACGCTTTCTGAGAACATCATTTATGTGGTCACAGCTCCATCATTCTGTACACGGCTGCAACTCGGGCAGAACAAAATATCGCTGCTCCTGTAGCTCCTTTGGGGGTCTGTCTGACTGTCCAGTGGGGGAAACAGTCAGTCAGCAAAGTAAAGTCCTGCTGTTAATGATATCATTATGTTGTGTGTCCAGTCTGGACACGCTGGGGACTGGGGTGAGGTCAAGGGGCTATATGTGTAATCTTTTGATTGAATAGGCTGTGTGTGTGTGTGTGTGTGTGTGTGTGTGTGTGTGTGTGTGTGTGTGTGTGTGTGTGTGTGTGTGTGTGTGTGTGTGTGTGTGTGATATTGGCGTGCCTCTCCAGTCCTCCGGCTGTAATCAGATGGGACATTGGCTCCATGACGTCCTGAAGCCCCCCCACACCACCCACTGAGGGGAGCGCCTCTGTTCCTTTCACCCTGTCAAGAATATTTGGCTGCTTTTCTTGGGACCTTGGCGGTCTATTAGGAAGCTTTAAAGCTTTTATTCTTGCTCACATCACCGTGCCGTATTACAAACCTCGATTTCCTCGACGGGGAGAGACGGACGAATCAGGAAGGCGCAAATCTTTGTCCTCTTACATCCAAACATTTCGTTCTCTTTGCTTTATTCTCCCAACTGTTCTAAAAGTGAGACTGCAACATAAGACTGGAAGATAATGCAGTTCCAGCAGGGTGACAGTTCGATGGCTGTCAGATAAACAACCATCACTGATCAGGTTAGTCTGAGCCCTCTGACCCTGGACTAGACTGGCTGCTGTTAGTTTGACCCTTGACCTCTGTCTTTGTCTTTCAGAACGACGCACAGGACAAGCCCGGCTCCTCTCAACACACGCGCGCACACACACACACACACACACACACACGGCCTCTTATCCTTGACAGCTCTTACACTCATATTAAGATCTACTCCAGTGATTTCAGGGCTGTTTCCACCATAAACTCTAATTTAGGTCAGAATTAGCTTGCTCTCAGTCTTGTTACTATTCTATGCTTAACAGCATTAGACCATTCTTGTGGCTTTTAAATAACAACAAGGATGGATAGTGTCATTCAAATAAACCTCCTCCAGCCTACTTTGTTGCACCACATGTAATGGCCAAGCATTCATTGTTTTACATTATTGTCCTGCCATTGTTCTGCCCTCCTCTTACTCACCCATTGTAATTGCAGATAGTAGAAGCTGGTTAAGTATATTAAAATGTGCTTTACAAGCCATGCCTTCCTAACGTAGTGCGATTATCATCATTCTGATTTTTAACTTTACTGCATTAACTCTTTTTTGCTGTCTTTTTTGTGTACCTGTCAATTTTAACTGCCACTGAGGCAGAATACTGTCAGGCCCACGCACAAAAACATAATCAGCTTTACCCATTATGCTTTATCTCAGACCACTTATTCCTCTAAAAGTGGCATCATCAATGCAGGACAGCGCCCAAGTGCACGTTTGCGTATGCTGACGGTAATGAGATCCGCATTAAACCAGTCTGATTGCTTTGAAAAGTGTGCGAGTCTCAAGAGAAATTGCTGCACAGAGCCTTAAAAACAACATAGCAAGACAAAAAGAAACCAAATTCCCCCAAAGTCATTCCATTTTCTAGAAAGACACAAGCTAAATGTGTGACACTTAGAAATGCACATGATAATAGCATGTGTGTGTGTGTGTGGGGGGGGGGGGGTTAGGGGGTCGTTGGGAAGATAATGATAAGCACCACTTAAGCTCTTTGATCACGAGTTCATCAATCTAGTGTCCGTCTGAGAAAGTCTTCGAGCAAACGCTCTCTGTTTAATATTACTTTAGCGTTTCAGCCAGAGCTCCGTTCCTTCAGCCACCCTCCACACACACAGCTCAGCTCACAGCTCTGTTACTGTACAAGTGAGCATAGGGGAACTGAGTTGTGTTATTCATCTTCGGAGTGTATGCCTCCCCCCACGTGGGACCTCTTTCCGCTCCCCCCCTCCTCATCTTGGCCTGAATTTGTCTGGAGACGAGGGGTTAAGGAGGAACAGACCCAGCGAAGGACTGCCTGCTTAACCTCTGACCTTATGGTGTATGAAAAAGAGAGAGAAAGGAAAGAGAGGGAAAGAAATGGACTTAACAGCCGTCTGAATAAACCTGTTCGTGCCGAGCTCCTTTTCCCTCCTCTCTCCCCTCCCACAGAAGGCCTGCGTTGCATCTGCAGGTGTAGGATGAAACCGGGCCGACTTTGTGGAGCCGTCAGGAGGGAGGAATGAGAGTAATGAGGATTGCTCTCATGTGTTGCCGGCGGGACCACCAGCAGCCCATCCCCACCTTTGTTTCTCCATCATCCTGGCAGCGTCGGCCCCTCTGTGGGCAGCACGTTGTCAGTGAGGGCGTCCAGCTGGTGGAGACTGGAGTAGCCAAACAAGCTGTCACAGATAAGAGGAGGTGGACAAGGTATGTGCAGCAGCCCAGCACCCACACGGCTCTGAGTGCTGTGTGGGTGCTGGGCTGCACGCTTGACACCGCGGGCTTCATCATACATGATAGGACAGCAGATGACACACTGGTACAACAATACTCGCTACATCATGGGAGACTTTTGAGGGGTACATCTGCTGATTGTTTTCAGGCCCCGCATGATTCATATATTAAGACTGATAAACTGCAGTGCACTTAAAGGAGAATCCCAAGGTGCTAAACATAACCCCACTGGGAATGTTAATAGTGAGTATCTGGTGGTGTCATGCGGAGAGCACTTCAAATCACAACAAATCCCACAACCAGCAGCCGCTTACGCAGTAAACAAGCAATCTAAAGCCATTTCTTAGATAAATTTGTCTTTATTATCATGACAAAAAAAACAACTTTTTATTGCCACTTTGAGAGATGGAGACAAATCAGGACAAAACCAGACAGTTTTGAATAAAAACATCAGCTTTCACAAGTTTCACAAACTAGTCTTTACAAATCAAGAGTAATAAATACTGTAGGCAGGTACGAGGTTATAAAAATCTCATTGACGTACACAAATGTTGGCATTCTCCCTCCCTCACACACACACACACACACACACACACACACACACACACACAAATCATAAGATGAGAATCATCTGTCTGGAAATGAGTTACTTGAAATGTCCTAGCAGCATCTCAGATGTTACTGCATGTTAAAATATAAAAAAACAAAAATAAGAAGTGCTGCGTAACGCCAAAATTAATCCAAATATCGGCTTGCATGCCAACAGATCCTCTCCACGGTCGGCTGAAAATGGATAAATAATAAATCTGCAGGTGATTATAACCAAGTTACCAGTATTCGAGATGTTCAGATGTTCCACTGAACATTTAGAAATACAACGGCGAGATAAAAAATAGATTTGGAACATTATGACACTTACAGCTCTATGGTTATGTTTACTGAGAAGTCCTTACATGTCAATGTTGGATTCATGAATAATTCAGAAAACAAAAACACAGACACGTTTTCACACTCACACACACACACACACACCACACACACACACACACACACACACACACACACACGACATGTTGCACTCCAACTCTGTCTTGTCAGCTCACAATTAAACAGAGCTGCACACTCATTGGATGAACATCCACTGAACAGGAAAGGCTGATTGGTCAGCCGGAGGTGACCGAGAGGACAGCGGTCGCTGCGGAATAAGAGTCCTGCGTTTACCCAGAATGCATTGGAATTGTGTTTAAAGGTCCTTCGGCCTGTAGCGCGATCTAAACTAGCTGTTTATCTCTGTGGTGCAGCGCTTGCAGCTATCACCGCCTGTCTCATTGGACTTACGCTCAGAGCATGGTTGAGCTGAGCTGACATAGGTTTTACATACGGACGTGCACACGCAGACGGCCCGTGCCATTTCTCCTTCACTGATACTGAACGCGGAGCTGCGCTTTGCTCCGGGAAAGTTAAAATAGACTCACACCTCTGGCTCAGGGGTGCTGTGAGAGTTTATTTTGATCAGTTTTGGTGGTATTACCTGTCTGAGAGCAGGGTCATTATTTACAGCTTCAAAGAGGCGAAGGAGGAGGAGGAGGAGGAGGAGGAGGAGGAGGAGGAGGGGGGAGTCATTGGGAGGAAGGCAGGCTTCACAGTGCAAACACTTGCATGGTATCAGTCATGGGGTCACAGGAGAAGGATGTTGTCATAGTTGCGTTCCTCAGATGTCTTTCTGAGATGTCTGATGTGTCCAAAATCAGTTTGTTTTTTAAATCCGGGGGGGAGAACATGACGAAGAGACAAAAATCACACTTGTCACCATTATTTCACAATCAGGAAGCTGGTCTTCTTCCTTTTAAGAGGCTGCACTCCATTCAGGGACGGCACACCTCACCTGGGTATTTGTCTCTAGCGTGTGGTACAGAGGCGGGGACGGGTTGGGTGTATACCGAGGATATTCTCTGAGTGGGGGGCTGAGCTGCCTGCTGTGGATATTTTGAGAACTTTGAGATGGAGGTCCGGCGCTCTGGTTCTGGTAGGTATCGTGGGTGTTGTGATCTTGCTGAGGCGGAGAGCTCTGGTGGGCCACGGCGCTGACACGAGAGCCCTGAGGACTGGAGCTGTAGTGAGGATGAGGAGTATAAGGTGGGTAAGGGTCCACAGGGGTCATGGCAGGTGGCAGCGGGCAGCTGTAGGACCAGGATGGGCCATTGAGTTCCTCCAGCCTGGGCTCAGAGCCGGCAAACATGCACGCCTGACGCCCCACGTCTGGGCTGTAGGCAGAGTCGGCGAAAGCTAGGGATGGATTACCGGAGAGACCAGGAGGTGGAGGGGGAGGAGGGTAGGAGGAGGGGTGATAGTAGGAATCAGACTCGCTCGGTGAGCTACCAGGGAAGAGCTTCTTGTACGGATGGTGGCGAGTTCCTGAAGAGCAGCTGTCTGCTACAGGAGACACAGAGGAAGCAAGATGGAAAAATATAGAGGCTGGACTCTTTCAGCATCTTCAAAATGAAACTCCAATTTTGCCTTCATTTTCCTATATATTATACTTCACAGGTAAGGCAGTGACCTGAGCCTTCTTCTGAAAATAATGTTCAATCTTAAGACGTAATTGAATCTTGGTGACACTTCCCCTTTAGAAATACAGAATGTTTTTGTGTGTATATTCTTTAAAACCGCTGTGACCTCCTACCTTTCCTCTCGGGACAGTGGTACACAGGTGACAGCTGGCTGTGCTGCAGGTGAGGGCGAGGCAGGATGTAGGGGGCGGCGCTCAGCAGCTCCTGGGGGCTGCTGCTGTTCAGACTGTTGTCACAGCTGTAGGGAGACCCGACGCAATCTGGGGAGCGCCGCAGAACCCGACTGTCCCCACCAAATGGGCTTCCAGTGGGACACGCTCTCTGACGGCCGGCAGTACGGGGGACCACCGGGAAGTCCTTACTGAGGCATTAGAGGAGAAGCTCTCATTTTTACTTGTTTTATATTGAGGAAAAAATAAAGAGTCACTGGCAAAATAAATTAGGAACAAAAATCTATTTAGTAATCTAATTTTATTTTATTTGCCCACACAATTGTGAGCAAAATTATCAGAACTACTTCAAAGAATACCTGAAGTATTCATGCAAATGACGATTACTGACTATTAATTTTGACTCAGTGACGATTTTGTAATAGCTTCTTGTTGCTATGGTTCCTGAATCTCTGCAGGTATTCGTTGACATTCAATCCTGCCTGATTTCCTCTTTCCTCTCCTTTTCTCCTGTCTTTTAATTCCCCTCGACCTCTCACAATCCTTTCAGCTCTGATCTTGTTTCTTTACACGCTGCCCTCTTGATGAACCCTGTGGTATGTGGGGACATCGGGCCGCATCACTCTGACTCTCACTGAGATAGTCAGAGAGAGAGAGAGAGTCAGTGCGGTTGTGAGATAATTCAGTGCTCTAAAAATAAACATCCATCCTCGTGTCACTTCAGATAGACTCAGCTCTCGGCTCTGTTCTCCACCATCCGCAGCAGTACAGCAACACTGCCGAGATGCCTGTGATACAAAGGTCCGTCCTTCCTCCCCTCGCTAATACCCTTTGACGTATCAAAGCCACTAATCTGACTGGTTGAATGAAAGCAAACAGATACCATGCAAGTCCACTAGCACATCAGCTGCGACGTCATCGATGCTCGACGCGTCGAGACTGCTAGGTATCCGCTAGGTGACAGCTTAGGATTCTTTATACACCGTCTCACAGAGACCATATGCTCCCCTTCATAACAGTCATGGCAGATGTCTGCCCACCCGGAGCCAGGGGCCGCCTGTTTTTTGGGGATTTTTTTTTCATTCTAAAAGGACATTTTTTCACAATCCACCTTTCTAAATCAATATTTGCCTGAATTAAGTAGCACACTTTAGGAAAAACTGATTAAATCCACATATAGGCTGTAATCAGGCAACAATGCCCTCACCTTTGCAACTTGGCCATGCGGTGGAGCTCATTGTCGTCGCTGCCTCTGAATCCCTTCGCAAAAGGGTTATTTTCAATCTTCAACTGCGTAATCTGGGCACAGAAATTAGAGCACTCATTTTATTTAGATGCAGATATACACGCACACACAAACACACAAATCCATGCACACGCCGCCACCCCCCTTCTAAAACATGTCTTTCACTGACCGACAGGAAAGAAGTTTACTATTCGTCAGAGGCCCAGCAGACGTTAAAAGCAGCCTGGATGAAGCCGCGTACGGTCAACATTCCTCTGCAGCTGAGGCTTGCAGTGGAGTGGACGCTGTTCTCGCCAGCTGACACAGAATAAACTGTTTATCCCAACAGTCACCAGGTTTAAGGTTTTCAAGCCAAAGCTTTTAGAGGTCCAAACTTCAGAACTTTGATGCTTCTACGTTCCTCGGTGATGCTATGAGGGGAAACCTCTGAAGACATAAACTCAGGCCCAACAAATTCTGAGCCGGTGTGAACACAGATTTTTAGGTTGTCAGATAAAAATGATTTTTAGGGAGAGACTGATCAACGTAATGATGGAAATGCCAGATTTTTAAAATTGAAATTATTTTGCATTAAGGAAAAACCCAACTGCCTCGATGAAAGTTTAATCAATTAACATATATACCTTAACTGTTGGCATAATTTTAAAGTAGTTTAAGGTATACATTCAATTACCAACTATTAACTTGAATTACAGATAAACCTAAAGTCAACTTGTTGCGTTATCGGGAAGCAAGCATTTAAATTCTTTTTTAATTATTTAATAAACATAATTAAGAACGTAGCTCAACAGGTAGCATCTGTACGTTCGATCACAACTTCCTCTCTTTTGCGACCGTCTAATTCGCTCTCATAGCGCCCCCAGCGTCCAGGCGGACACACCGCACAGCCAATTCATCTGGGAAATTCGGGGTTAGTTTAAGCATGTGGCTGGACAAAGTCGTAAGTTTTATTTTTCCGAGAAAATAATCAGGATTAAACTTTGGTTTAGCGCATAAAATGTATAAAAATGATTTGTACACACACACACACACACACACACACACACATACGCATTTTGAAGATTAAAATTGTATTGGTGGACAACAAATAAAGGCAGAAACATCAGAAATACAATCTGAGGCCATGTGGATGTGTGGACACAAGTTTGGGCACAGAGCATCATTTTAAAAAAAAAATAGACAATAATGGGTTTAAATGTTCCTAAATGTTCATCTTTTTATTTGTTCACACCAGACTTTACAATATTTCCCTTTGTTACCGATAATTAAATGATCGAGATAATCCCCCCTCCCATCCCCCGTTTTTTTTTTACGTCCCAAGCTGAACATACCTTGTGGTTCTGGTAGGACGTCACGGCGATGAAGGCCGTCTCGGGGAAGACGTGGGTGCAGAAAGCTGTGTTTTTGGAGCCAAAGCCGTTGTTCTCGTCTGCTTTGACAATGTGGAGACGCGGCTGGTACTTGTGCATGGAGTTCAGAATTATCTACAATGGGAGCGGATGGTTTGATAAAGAGAGAGTGAGAGACCTGCCGTGTTTCCAGAACACCACCACATTCACAGAGGAGATTAAATGAGACGGAAGGCAGAACCACAGTATTCTAGCTATTCAGATTTCCCCACTTTGTGTGCAAGCCACTGACATTTTGATTTACCTGCCCAGAACTATGGTCGCATTTCACATAGAGCAAAAGGTCAAAAACATTAGTGCAGCCTGAACTTCTTTTCTATATAATTTCCATATCATCCATACATATTTATAAAATGTTATTAGTTATTGCAGTAATGTACATCTGGCTAATTTCAAGATGTACTTTATTCATCCCCGTAGGGAAATTGAATTTGGCACTGATAACACTATGCCAATGACCTCTAACCCTCACCACGTGACCAAAGCACCCTACTATTAAAAAGAGAGGCTTACGTGGCCAAAGGGATCCAGGTGGTTGTTGGTGAGCTTCAGCTTCTGGAATGAAACGAGCTGGCGGCTCCAGTGCGCACCGGTAGCGGGAGAGTCTGGGTGCACGTAGAGCCTTCCGGGCATAGCGGGTTCTGCCTTCCCCGTCATCGACCTGCAGGAGAAACGCGGGGCCATCAGAGATCAGCGTGTCAGGGATCGGCAGCCGAGGACAGGAGCGCGCTCATTCCAACCTCCGCGCGCTCCGTTTATCCAATCACGCCACAGAGAGATTCAAAAACATTAAAACGGCCACCGACTCCCAGAAATGTGTGCGGTGCCCGGTTCTTTTCACCGTTTCACAGCAGCAACGATTAACATTTTGCAACCTGTTGGAATGAGGTTCTCTTTCAGCGTTTTAACTTTTAATCAACGGGTTAAATCTGTTTAGATGTGCATCTCCAGAAATGTTTTGTAAAATGTTTTAGTGTCTTGGATTAAAACACATATACACTATATGAAAGCATAATCGCCTAAAAAGACGCGCAAACATTGAGGTTTGAGGAAGGCGCAACCCTCATGGATCTCCACGCGTGATCCATTCGGGTATGCCCCGCAGTTCATCACGCATCAGAAAAGCAGACTTTAATCCCGTCTGCGCCGCTGTCCGCCCAGTGAACCTTCGAAGATTTATCCGGAGGGCAGTAACCGGGGAGAAGTAGGCCGCCCCGGTCCACAAGAAGAACCGGACCTTTGCGCACAGGCAGAAAATAAGCGTAAAAGTAGGAATTATGTAGCAAGGTTGTTTTGTAGGAATTTGAAGTAGGAGAGGGTGTAAAAACGTTGGTTTTGAAAGAGCAGTTCCCTTGCGCCCTGACAGAGTAGACCGGTCCACCGCGGCCTCGACGCTGCCGCTGGTGAAACTTGTGTTTTTGTATCAGTGTTTTAATATACGAACCATTTGTTGTCTGCGAATTTGTAGCGGTGGTCATCTCCAGGAACAATGTCCATGAGGAGTATGTACTTGGTTTTGGGGTTGAGTCCCGTGACCTTCACCTTGTAACCAGGGAACATTCTCCTACAAGGACCAAATCCCCCACAAAAAAAGGAATATATATATATATAAATTTAGTATTCTCCCACCATGACATTCAAACATGGTAAAATAATATTGGAATTCGGGTAAAATGATACATTTAAACAAAATGGGTGCAGAGTATATGACAGTTCCTCCTACCTTCCAGCCTTGGTAATGATCATTTCAGTTCCCACTTCATCAAACTTGGTCCAGAGATCCCTGTCATGAAGGAAAACTTTAATTCCCTCCATCCCCTGTTGAGAGAAAGTCTGGTCAATTACAGATACATCTAAATGCAGAACCTTATTATCTATTTCTTGCAATATTATGATAAACGATTCATATTGATATTATTTATGTAATATGTTTATTTATTTATTTATTTTTAAAAGGGTTTGTATCGTGCCTTAAATTCTGCGTAAATTCTATCGTCGGTAAATTCGTGAGGAAAAATAAATCAACGCATTAAGGATGGGATGAGTTCAGAGCATGTCATTAATAATCAATATTTACAGTCTGATCAGAGCAGGCCAGGACCTGCTGGGTGGAGGTTGTGTGCGGTGAAGCTGGAGAGTTTAAAGCGTAGCTCTGCTTCTCCTGTTTGGTCTCCTTGGGAGAATCCATGCAGTCCGAGTTGGGAGGGTCTGAGAGACCGAATTGGTCCCCTCCGTTAGCCATGTCCCTCTGACACACACACACACACACACACACACACACACACACACACACACACACAATTTCAGTTAAAAACAATTTCCATTCCAACGGCCTGTTTATTCTCCTTTCGTTGTTTCTAATTGTAATGATTTATATTTCCTGGTTGAAAACTCGGTTGTAGCCAAAAAATGCAACCACCGGACAGAACTTGATTCCACCTAAAGTTTAAAAGCCATTAAATCCCGCAGACTGTTTGGCATCTGATATTCTGGTGCTGCTGAAAAGCCGCAAATGATGGTCTCCTCCCTGCACACAGCCTGAGGACAATACCTAACTTGACATCACAGCCTCTCCAGTAACCCCATCACACACCACTTTAATGGACATCCAGTGTAAAGGAACTTGAACTTTGACACTGTTTTGTTTCACGCGTTCCACTGGACGCCCTTTATATCAAACTGTCTGATTTCGTATTGAGTTGGAATGTTGAATAGTTGCAGCCTGCGGTTTTGTGTGTTAAACTACTGTTTAGGGCAGCAGCTAACCGCAGCTTGTATCTGGTGTATAAGTGTGTTTGTATGGCCTGTATATTTTTGGACGGTCTCTTCAAGTGTTTTACCTCAGATGCACTGCCCTGCTCTCCCTGCAGAAAACACTCTCATCCTTTTGCTCTCCGCCTCTCGCCGTTGCTCGAATTTGGGCAAAAATGTCAACATCCAAAGTGTCCGGACTTTTGCGATGCGTTCCTCTAAATATTCATCCCAATCCGAACGTAGCTCTCAGTTATCTCTGGTTTTGATGTGTTTCCATCCATGCGCGCAGACCGCGTCTCCTCCGCGCCGCCGCGCCGCGCCGCGCCGCCGCCGCCGCCGCGGAAGGCTTTTAGGGTCACTCCAAAGCGGATGTGACCTCTCCTCGTTTAAACGGGCGCTCCGCTCGCTTCCCCCTACGATGGCACCGGTGGCCCGATCTGAACCTCCCTTCTGTCAACCGGGCCCTGCAGCTTCAGATGGAGTCCGCCTCAGACGCTCAGCCCTCCTCCCTCTCGCCTTCCCCGCTCTCCCATAGGTCCGCACGGTGCGTTGGTATCTGCAGGCCAAATCACTGCTGTGACACTGGCCAATCACACACACACACACACGCACACGCACACACACACGAGCACGCGCACACGCTGGAGAGGTCCACGCATTTACGCACAAGATTATTTAATTTCTTTTAAAGCACCAACAAAATATAATTCGTTCCCCGTCACTTTGGTGACTAATAAAACAGGTTTGTGTGTACATAAAAGGACAGTAGTGTTCGTTTACAACAATGAATTACACTTAATTACAACCTTTATCCAGGGACAGGATTTATAGTAAACCAGGGATTGGTAATCCGCACAGGGGTGTATTTTAATTTAATTTATCTGAATTGCAGTGAGGGCTAAAACGCGCAATCATTTGTTTTAATGGTGCTGTCCTTAAAAAACACTCATGTCACATTTGCCCCACTCCGCCCCGTTATTGCCTTTGATGACGGAAAAGCATCCAGACACACACAATACGCACAGCTCGCAGCAACCGCACCGCGCATCACTGTGACCAGATTATATAGAACCTGATAACCGGAGACACGCACTGTTGAGGCTTTGAAGAGGTCACCGAGGGGTCAACATGCGCGATCCATCCGCGTGCACGGGCCTAAATATTTTCCTCCAGTTAGCCTCTCGTCATCAACCAGCTAATTTAACGTGTTATTGGTCACAATATGCGTCGAGAGACATAAATGTTAGAACGTTAACCTGCATGCATGGGTACAGCTGCACTGGCTAGCTCATTCAAAATTGAAATGAATAATACATTACATAAATTAGATATGAGAGCAGGGATTTGATAATAATCTGTATTCGGGCACAAATCAGCCAAGAAAGCAGCGCTTACTTCAGATCCTTAGATCCTCGGTGAGAAACCTCCGGTGACCAGCAGCGGTAAACAACAAGAGCGCGCTGTGTGTGTGTGTGTGTGTGTGTGTGTGGTGTGTGTGTGTGTGTGTGTGTGTGTTGTGTGTGTGTGTGTGTGTGTGTGTGTGTGTGTGAGCGTGTGAGTATGTGACAGAGAGCGTGTGCGTATCTGTACTATTATTTTTTGTCAGAAATCACTACTGTATCTGAAAAAATGAGCTAAATCTACGTTTCAAAGAATAAATATGCAGAAAGAAGATTTTAATCTATGATATTAATATGTTTTCACAAACATTTGGTTTCAGCTCAGCAATAAAGTCATTTGATTAAAAGATTATCTGTTTTGATTAATAACGTGTTGATAATTTAACTTTTGTTTTCATGTTTATTTTGAAATGTACGTTTTCTTCGACAGTGAATAATATCTGAGTTCGGAAAAAAAACTACTTTTTTTAAAATTACAAAATGGAAAAATAATAATAAAAAAATGGCATGAGAAACAAATTGACGTTAAATTTTGAATAAATAAATCAGGCTTTTACTCAGCCTAGCTACGTTATATTTACTTTGAAATCGAACACACTTCATATCCCATAAATCGACGACGCAGACCAAATTGGAAAATTAAAAAAATAATTGAGTCCAGAGCCGTAAAGCCAAATTACATTTCTTAGCTCAACGCCACTTTTTAACCCTATTTATCGTGTATTTGTTGAATCAAAAAGGTAAAATCACCAGTTCAATAGCGACACATTCAAAGTAACCTAAACCACGTAAATGAAAACAAACCGAATTTAAAAGTTCTTTTCTTTTTTGTTCTGTCAACCTACTCAAACGCCGAGGTACTTTTTCTAAATTAAAACTGCCATTAAATATGAGGGCAGACACCACAATCACAGTCAAGACAATAACCACACTTTAAATCGTTTTTAGAAATAGATAAAATCCAAACTACTTTTTGTTCAAGTTTTAAAAAGTCGTTTGCGTATTACCCGTAAATCAGAGCCAACCTTACTTTTGCTGGTGTATTGGAAAAGTTTCAACAATACCTGGAATGAGGTGGTGCTGGTGTCGGCCGGACGGCTCATTATGGCCCCATCCTGGCTTCAGCTGACTGGACCCTCTGTTCTCTGTCTGCAGGAAGTGCTGATGGGGTCCCAGACCTCCTGCACTCAGCAGGTCTGTCTCACACACCTCCAGTATGGTCAAAGCGCGCGGTGCGTTTGTGCGTGTGTGTGTTGTGTGTGTGTGTGTGTGTGTGTGTGGCATCATAGGGCAAGGTCAACCCATTTCTCTGCAAACAATCACATCACACAGGGCAAAATACATTCCACTCCCCCTCCCATAACCTCCAGTATGTAAGGTGGTCTGATGTGGGACCGCTGGAGCGGGTGGGGGTTTGGCAGGGGGCCAGCTGGAGGCCTCTGAGGCCAGATGAAGGAAAACCTGTTCCACATTAATATACCTTCATTAAAAGTGGGGAGAGTCCTCCTGCAGACGGGGCCACAAGTTAGACTCTTGTGTGTTCTCTGTATGGTGGTTAGGTGGACCGGATCAAACCAGTTAGTGGTTCAATGGTCGGTTTAGTGGTCAGTTTGTACATCACACATCAACTCTGGAAACATCTCAACAAACTCAGAACTCATCTTTTGCCACAACCAACCAACCAAACAAACAAACAACCAAACAAACAAACCAACCAACAAACAAACAGACGAAGCGAAGGGTTCTATTCAACTGAAGTGCTGTTTGATAACAGTATAATCAGCTGTAACTTGCTTGTATTAAAGAATTAAATGAATCAGGATCAAATCAAATCAAACAGGATCTCACCTTCACCCCCCCCCCCCCCCCTTTTATCAGTGTGAATTTTAAAATTGAGCTTGGTTGTAGTTTTATTTTATTATAAAAAAGATTCTGATACTATATCTGTATTACTGTTGCTGCATTTATCAGCAATGAGCATTTTAAACTAAATTCATTCTGGCCTACAGTTCATCGACTGTGGATTTCTAATTTGTATGATCAGCATTTTTTCCAGATGCAGCTGAATGATGCTCAAAATGCCACATTAACTATGAATTATGATGTTTGTATTGAATTGTTTTGTAGAAAATGGGGTTTTTGATATTGCATTGCGTAACATCCCGGCGCTCACAGGCGAAAGCAGCGTTTGTAGCGCCCCCTGGTGGCCGCCATCAGCAAACAGCAATAATCAAGATATCGATAGAACCCGGTCAAAGTGTGACAAAGGACACCACGTAGTCTTCGTCATCACAAGCAACAAATTGTTCAGCCAGATATCTTGTTTCTAAGGGCTGCGAAGGAGGAGAAGAGCAGACTGGTGCAGAACCATCCATGTGGGAATATTAACATTTAAAGGGAGCGCGTCTGCCCTCAGAGGTGCCCATCACTCACAGGCGTCAAAGTGAAGTGTGATGTGACCTTTACAGAACGTCTGTTCAGAATCAACCTGGAAGGCTGACAGCGTTTTCAGCACTTTATCTCTGCAGTTTCTCAGTCTGTGCACACGTTCGTACTAACGCAGCCACAAGAAACCCACCAAAAGAGATGATTGCAGATGTTACAGGATGGCTGGACGAAGCCACAGGCAAACTTTGACCACCACCGGCAAGGTCATATATTTCCACTTGGGTTTCTCTCGGTGCCTTGAGGAGCTCTAATGGGGAGAAACCTGATTTCAGCACGGCTGACATTTCACGGGCTCTCAGGGCTCTTCTACCTATGTGACACATTAAACTCTTCAGTTGACTTTATTCCTCAGCGGGAAGAGATGGAAGAAGGCTGAAGATGGGACAAAGTTTTAGGCGCTTTACCTCACAGACCTTTGAAAATGGACGTGCAAAACGCTCCACTTGACACAGCCCAGCGTCCATGTGCTTAAGCTGACAGGATAAAAGGCCAAATGTGTTGGATGTGACCTTCTGAGTGTCAGGCAGTCGGACATTTTTGCAAGGAAAAACAGATAAACATTCCAAAAACACTTAAACTTTTAATGCTATCACTTGAAGAAAATTCAGTTAGTTTGTGCTTCCTTTGTATGCAAAATGTAGACTTCCGGCCATGAAATGGCCAAATGAAAACAGCCGTTCAAAACTAACAAAATATTAAATAGAAGGGGGCGAAAAAAAAATCAATCACGTACAAGAAAACTGACTTTAGAAGAAAAAGAAACAGAAACAACTGTGGTACCACATCAGTGAAGCGTTGAGCGGAACCTGAGACGGGCTGCAACTGCTGATGTAACAACACATGAAACATCATCTCAGAGGAAGCTTTTTTTTTTTTTAAATGCACAAGTCCAAAAAAAAATAAAAACGTTAAAAAAAAAAGCAAAAGCAAAGTGCCGATTTGCAGTTATATTAACCAAAAAGTGGCACCTTTCCCCTGTACTGCGACAAGTAAATCACATTTGCAAGTGCTGGAAGTACATTCTGCTAACAAGTACCATCTGAACGTGGCGTGCTGCTGTGGCTGCATCTGAAAAGGCCAATTGATCTTAAAGCCAAACGTCTAAAAAAAAAAGCTCCTGTGTTAAATATAGTGCAACCGCATGAAAGCTGCTGATGAGCGCATCGTCTCGTTACACAGGATCCTTCAGTCTGCTGTACCTCTTTCATGGCGCTTTCCCTCAAAGGCAGATCAAGTGTTAAATGCATGTTATTATTATTAAAGGCAAGTCATTGTGAGGTTGTTTTTTTTTTATAAACGTGGGAGGAACACTGCTGGGCTCAGAACGAAGCAAAATTAGCGTGCATTTGCTAGAATACACACAAAATCTGTGAAGTTTGAATACTTAAAATAGAGGCCAGAGCGGCATCTGATGACTGATAAAAAGAGAGCCGAGTGCAACGGATTGAAAGCATGTGCCTTGATTTAGCTGCTAGAACAAATAATAATGAGATTATTCAAGTTTTCGGAGGAAGTTACTAAAAAACAATCCTTCGCCCTTTTTCACAGTCCTGATAATAAACACTGTGCTCCTCACTCTTCTCTCTCCGGCTCCGGTACCCTTCCGACACCAGCCAGGGCCTGAGTCTGGTGTGGCGGCATCGAGGCGGATGATTGCAGCGTCACCTCATGGGCAGGAGAGATCATTAGATCTAGTCACATTCATCTCAACGCAGGTGCCAACATGCCGAGCTACACGTCTGTGGTGCGGATGCCGTCGTCATCCAGACTGAAGGGGAAGCTGCAGCTGCTCGGAGGCTGGGGCTGCGAGCGGTGCCTCCGGCGCCCGCAGGCCGCGTCCCCCGACGCCGCCACGATCCCGAGGCTGCTGGTCGAAGACGCCGGGGGAGCGCTGGGGCAAGGGGTCGGGGTGGAGAGGGAGTTTGAAGAGGAGGAGGTGGAGGAGGAGGTGGAGGACGAGGAGAGCGAGGGCTGGGTGTGAACGGAGCTGAACGCGCTGTCTTCGTCATCCACGTCCAGCAAGGAGGTCTCGCTGGGCGGGACGGGCATCCAGGGCTGCCAGCCCGCGGACACAGAGCAGGACTTCATCAGCTGGGGCCTGCGCTCGTTGCTCTGGCGAGCGTGGGATACCATGGAAGAGTTATGAGTTCGGTAGAGAGAAGGGGCGGATTTGAATGAAAAAGCCTGCAAAGGGAGAGACAGGACACATCAGCAATGCTTAACGTATCGCAGGTTCCCCGGGAAAGAGACAAAACACGGTTTACCTTTGGAGGACCTCTGAACTCCTGGATCTTAACATCAATATCCCTGATCCAGCCATGCATCTCCTCTGGGGAGTCCGTCTGTTAGGAAAACTCATATTCAGCATCTGTGGCTCACAACACCAACATTCACCCATCTACAGTATAATGAGCTCTTCACATCCTGTCCCAGGTGGCTCAACCTCAGCTCATGTCCAGTGGGAGTTATAATAATAATAATAATAATAACCCAGAAATACAACCAGTATTAGAACCCCCCAAACATGAGGGTAAATGTAATCAAGCAGCAAAGAAGTGCAGTTGACAATAGCATCCAAAATCCAAACTTGACTCCACCAGTCACCAATACTGTGACCCTAAAGGATTTTGGGAAATGTAGTTGTTAAAACAACCCACACATTTTCTTTACATAATGGAAAGGCAAATGGAGCAAATCACCATAAAAGTATTACATAATTATTATTTATGAATCAGTAATCATAAAATCCTCAGTAAAGTTTTCTCTTTTTCTCCTGTTTTTGTTTTATTTTTGCTTCCTTTTTTTTAAAAAACATGCCTGTACAAAAATAAAACCGCATGCTCTCACAAGCTTCCACCAAGTACTTCCCATTTGATCTGAGTGTGTCTGTCAGCTGTTCTCCCAGGAGAGGGGTCAAGAGTGAGATAATGCTGTTGTTATGGTAACAGATGGCTGCCTAGGAATTACAAAAACAAGCTTTGCATGGCTCTATAAGGTCCTTTGCAGCACTTCAGCAGTAGAGCGTATACTAACAACAACCGTGGACGGATACACCTGGAAAAACAGAGGCAGGCTGACGGTAAATACATTTCTGAATGAAAGACGGGTTTTTACCTGAATGTAGAAGGTTCTGAAGCTTGTGATGATCTCAAACAGGTTGTCTCTCAGGAGCAGATCTCTGACGGTCACAGTAACAGAAATAATTGAATTTCTCTGTCCAGGTTATGTTCTTGTCCTAACTTACAGGTTCACGCACATATTTTGACCATAAGGTGCATCAACACTAAATTCATTGGACAGAATCATGCACAGTTTATTGAATTAAAAAAATGAAGCCATTTAATGTGCAGAAAGGCTCCAGAACCAGGGTAAAAGGGGCATCAAATGATCACATTAAACAGTTGTTCAATGTGAAATTGTTATAATTACTCTGATAAATCTAAATCTATTAAATTAGTGATTAAGTTAATTATTAAATGAATCTATTCACAGAACTCAGTTCATCCTTTAGTTCTAGTAATGATTCTTTCCAGAAATAATAAATTCTCCTGATATCCATCTGTTGCTGGCTCCAATTTTCTTCCTCAATTAAATCAATAATCAGCGAAATAATCGGTGTCAATATTTGCGCTAACATGAGGACCTTGACGGTGATCAATCATGAGATGGGCTCAGATGGAGTTGAGCTCATCAGTCAACAGGTGCCCCACGTTGGCCCATTTTCTCCATCACCATCAGCTTCAGAGTCCAGTAACATGAAGGCTGGTGAGAATGAGCTCGATTTGCTATAAATGGGGTGTTGTGACAGGGGTCGCAGATCTGTTTTTTCCTTTGGCACAGCTGCTTTATGCATGAGTGGGTCTCCCTGGCTGGTCTGGTGGCAGTAGGTCTAAATACGTGATCATCCAAGCAGAGAAGTCTGCTCCTTTCACTGGAGGGCTCAGAGACTGTTCTGAGGTGTTCAGGCTAACAGAGGCGAGTGTCTGCTCAAAGAACTTTGATGATGAGCGAACAAAAGGACCCGCCATCACACGACCAGTACAAGTGGGCGCATCGTGTCAGGAAACAGTGTGGATCACCTTTTTTTTGATCCATCACTATCAGACCTCCCTTAATCTTGTGCAAAGTTTGTGTAGACACTTCTTGTTTCTTAACTGGGTGTAGTCACATTTTCCCCCGTTTAAAACACACGCTTTAGCGTGGGCTATTGTTGGTACTAGACAGCACGGCGGTAGGTTTAGTCACTCGCGCTTGACTCACCCGGACTTGACGAGACATTCGTGGACCTTCTGTATGTCTCTCAGCGGAATAGATCGGAGCGGCTCCTTATCCTGGGACACAAGTTTGGACGATTCAGATGCGGCCAGATGTGAAAAGAATACAGCCAAAAAGGAAACACGTGGGGGTGGGGGGGGGGGGGGGGGGGGGTTCTCACCATGTCAGACTTGTAATAACTGACTGCATTGTCATCCAAAGTGAAAAACCTCCTCTTCCAACTTTTCCTCTGAAAGTTACGTAAATAAAAACACGCATGTTACTTCCACTCAGCTATTATCCTCGCTTTTGATCAGCTACAACCAGCTGTGTACTCACCACATTTCCCTGTTTGACGCAGTAGCTGCACCTCAGCACGCCCGGCCTATTGCCCTTCCTGTCTCTCCCTTCTGGTTCTTCAGTGTCATTCTGAAAGGTTTCGTCATAACTGTCAGTGTTCTCACCCCAACGCACAAAACCACCAGCTTCAAATATGTCACTGCACCACAAGGAAGCAGGTTGAACAGCATGCTGCACTGCCTTATTAAAGTTAGCGATGACAATGCCTTTTCACACAAATATAACTGACTCTTCTTATCACTGTAGTAACCACAGCTTCCTCCTGATTACCTGAATAGGAGTGTGAACCACCACGCCACCGATGATCTCCGTCTTGTAGGCCTGCTGTCGCTTCCTTCCCTGGGGGTCACTGATCACTGTGGCCACATCTGTCCGTGGGGATGCAGGACCGGCCTTGGGGACCTGCCAACACAGCACCAGGGAGCAACTTAGCATATCAGTAACAAGCGAAGCCGAGCGGTTGTGCTTTTATGCCCACTGGGAGTCGATGTTGTGCAGAATCTTGTGTATTTGTTTGAGGGATTCATAAATCAGTGAGGATTTAAACATTTCAGGATCCAAAAACATCTATAGAGCCAAAGAAGCAGATGTTCTAAACAGTGAAACATGAGAAAAATAACATCCGGAGTTCTAGAGTAGAGAAGCATTTGGTTTCAACATTTAAGAGTTGGCCTTTTAAGGCAGAGTAAATCACAACGCTCAAAGACAAATCCTTAATGAAACGTAATTTACTTCTGCAGACTGAGGTCTGATAAAGAAAGAGCTCATATAGGGGCCGTGTTGCATCTAAAATGTGTCCATCCGCCAGTATATCTCACGTCAAAATGTAGAAATGAAGTAAAATTCAGTGCATATTGGAAGCAAACTGACTTGTAATTTGCTTCCGCTCAATAAGTACCATTATGCTAATCTAACAGGGAAGTTTGTCATCTGACCTCTGCTCAAAAAAAAAAAAAAAGGGGCACATATCAAAATTTAAAAAAGGCACAAATGCAGCATATATACCATAACGTACCGTTATCTACAGCTGCTGCCAAGTAAAAATAATATCAACATCATCTGCCCTGACACAAGAAAACAAATATAAACTCCATGAAAAGTTCATCAGTTAATTCACGCGGCCGATTCTCAGCCGCTCTATCAAAGAGGAAGTAAAAGAGAGAGTGAACGGTGCTGCTTCCTGTTTTAGTTTGCAGGTGAGAGAAAAAGCAATCGCCGTCACATGGGCCCACGATGTGTGTGTGTGTGTGTGTGTGTGTGTGTGTGTGTGTGTGTGTGTGTGTGTGGTGTGTGTGTGTGTGTGTGTGTGTGTGTGTGTGTAACTCACGGTGATCTTGCTGGCCTTGTTGAGAGCAGCCACCCAGTCCCTCATGTCCGTCACATCATTCGCCTGGAGGAAGTAGCGCCGGGAGACGGCATTGATGACTGCAAAAAAACCAGACCTCGGTGCCATGAATATCTGCCCTAACTACATGCTCTAGTTGTATCACAAGCGCGAGTGATTGTCTGCCACTTCAGCTTCCTGAAAAACTCACCGAAGCAGAACTCGACCTTGGGCTTCTGCTTCACCGTTGCTTCGCTCACCTGAAAACGGTGGGTGGAAAGGAGAAAAGAAGAGGGACATGAGAAAGAAAAGAGAAGATGGAGACTAAAGGCCAAAAGGAGACCAGAAGACAGTCGACAAAAGGACGGAGGAAATATTTCATATCTATGACGTGTGTCTGGCTGTGGGGAGGAGCTGTCAGCCTTTCAGCTCAGGGAGTCATTATCTGAAGTCAGTTCAGCGAGTGCACTGACATCTGGAAAACTTCTGCACGTCACAGTTAACTAGGCATTACAGCGATTTTGGTGTATCCTGCTGTATCTGTGCTCCCGACTGGCCTCTGTGTGTGTGTGTGTGTGTGTGTGTGTGTGTGTGTGTGTGTTCTAGCGTGGTTCACAGGCCTCTGCATGAGGTTCACCTTTGAGATGTAAGTCAGCTTCAGGCTGCCAACAGAACTGGCTCCGCTGGGCAGATTCTGCGTGCAGAAACACAAACACTTAATCGTCACTGGCTCAGAGTCCAAGGTTATGTGGGCGCCATTGGTCAATTTCACTTCCTCTTGGTTTTTTTTGGAGGGGGGGCTTTCAGTGTGTGCAAGTTCATGTAAGTGTGGAGCACCTGAGGGTTGTCCATGTACCACAGCAGGGCATTTCCCTGCGTGTCCAAGATAAAGTATCGCCTCTGGAAGCGGCAGCTGTTCTCCTTCTCCTCGATGTCCAAAAAGCCGCATATACGGTTCAGCCGGTCCACGTACGGCATGCTGAAGCTATCACATATCACTGGGAAACACGGAAAGACAGACAGACTCTTCAGTCAGCTGCACGCTGAGGCAGGAAGAGGAGAAAGAGTCATAACACAGACAGACGGACGGACACGGAGGATAAACCATCATTCATTTATTACTCAAACACACACGTACACACAAGCTGATGCATATGTGCAGAAAGAGAGGAAGAAAGATCCCAGCTCATACTCAGCAGTTTTTCATGTGACATGATTGAGGCTGAGCAGCAAACCCCGAAGCCCGAGGCAGAGCGAAGGCCTCCACCGCAGCCAGAAATTACAGACTGCGCTTAGGATCTGCACACACGCACATTTCCACTGGCCAGAGAGGAGAGACGGAGGAGGGGGACGTGTATGTGAATCACCCAGCCGCTGTCCCACAATCGTTGAGCTCGGGGGGGGGGGGGGATTTGGTGCTCAGAGGTGTCAAACTCTTGTTGAACGTGGACACGGGGCTCAACGCTGAACTGAGTTGGAATTACTTAAAGTTTCCCCAAGACCAGTCAGAAAAACCCAACGGGAGAGCTCAGAAGAACAGAAAGATGCGGCGATGTGGCCAGCGTCGAGCTCCTGACCGCGTTTTACTACTGAAACATGTCGGGCTCGCTGAAAGGCATCAGCCGACCCGGTGCGGGTCGGATGTCAGCACAGAGAACACTATCACTCAACAATAACACTCGGAAACAGTTGTGCTTCATCCAACTAGATAAAAGTGACCTCAATAAGCTGGTTGCAGTTAGAAACCAAGAGTTGAACTCGTCAGAAACAAGATTTAAACCACTCTGCAGTGGAAAAAATGCAATATGAACCAGTGGAAAAGCGCCCGAAGCACAGGTTTGCACGCACTTCCTTGTATTCTGTTCACTCAGAGCACCTAAATAAGAGTAAAAGAATAACTGAGGGTTCTCTCCAAAACAGACCCCCACCTGCACCTTTGGTTCTGGTCAAACTGAAGCTTCATGGCTCCTAAACTTCCATGACTCTGCCTGCAGGAACTCTGTGAGGTAAAGCCACAAAACCAAAACAGTCTGAAACTTTAGTCTGGCTAGATAAGTCATCAACGCTGACCACTATCATTAATAAACAGAAATCACATATACTCCAGTTCAGCACAGCATTTATGCACGTTTGTGTCTATTTTATAATGACAAAATGTCTCTGCCTGAAGGTAACAGACTCTGAATACAGCAGGGAGAGTTCTTCTATTTTTTTTATACTCAGTCATGAAGAGGTGGTCGTAAAGGTCCAAATATTTACTGTTTGAAAAAGTAGGCAAAAAAAAAGTTCGCCTGGAACCCGAGGATGGGAGTCAGAAGCGGTCTGGATGCGTTCCGGGGCTGCAGCAGGGAACTTTCCCATTGTTCTGCAGCAACAGCTGGATATTCCAACTATGTCACCACAGCAGCAGCAACAGCTGTGCACGCGCGGGCCTCCGCGACGCGTTGGCCTCGCGACGTTAACGCGGGGTTTTGTGCCACCATTAAAATGAGTCAGCGACACCTGACGAGGCTCGGATGGCCCGCCACACCTACGGTTCCGACACGCACTTCCAGGACTGTCACACACACACACACACACACACACACACACACACACACACACACACACACACACACACACACACCGAAGCCCCGCGCCTGCACTTACCCGCGGCGGAGAGTCAGTGTGCGCCACGGCCAGCGCCCCGAACGGCCCCGAGCAGCAGAGGACAGCGGCGGCCCCGGGGAAGAGCTCGCTGCATTGTTGATGAACTCCGAACAACTTTACCAATCGGCCCTCAGCAGCAGCGAAGCCGGCGCGTACGGCGCTGCGACACCCTCGCTTATTTGTTTGCGTGCTCAGATAACAGAAGAATTGTCTTTTTTTCCGGGTTGGACGTTTCGTTATTAGATTAAACCAGCCCCGGATGTGATCTATGCTCCGCTCAGCTCCGGCCGTGCTCTCCTCCTCCTCCTCCTCCTCCTTTCTACTGCTGAAGTGCAACTTGACACAATTCAGCGTTTTAAAAGTGAACCGAATTATCAAAAGTCTTACTGACATGTCTCCATCAGGCGCAAAACCAATAAGAAGAATTAAGATTTGCTGCACAAATCCCAAACCCAAGGAAAGTTTTATACGTATTAAAATCAGGACCCCGCTGAGAACCAACCAGAATTTATTAACTTCACGGACTGATTTAGAGCGATTGCAGTTTCGATATCTTCAAATTCTCTCTCTCTCTATACATATATATATATAAAGAGAGAGAGAGTAGTCTATATATATATATATATATAACCATCTCCAGGGTTTTTACTACATATAGATACTGTATATATATATATATATATATATATATAGACTACACACACGTATAGCTGGTTTCAGACATCTTTACTGAGCTATCAAATACCTGCATTTAGAGGAGTGACTGTAGTCTCTTGACTTGGTTGCCTGTTAAGAGGAAGTGGTTGCACGTCTTGTGGCCTTCCTGAGGGGGAGGCTTACCTCATCCAGTTCACATCTTGTGGCGAGCACGCAGGATTACTTTTATACAGTTGCACTCGGAGGCCCTGAACTTTCCACATGCCTCTCGTGATTTAGGTTTATTAATTTTACATCACTTTTCGCAAATGAGACATGAATATTAATGTATGGGTGTTGTCTGTGGCCTTTAAATGTCAAGTGGGGGGTCACAAAAGTCGCACGTTCTAACCACACAAATACACAAAAATAAGGGTGTGGTGCTATCTTTACTCACAAAAGCTAACACGCACAAAAATTAATAACTCATGAAGACAATGTTTTAAGTGCTAAAATGTCCATTATGGTTGTCTTTGCAATGATAGCCTAAAGGCGAATATTTTGGTGTTTAAGGTGCCATACGGTGCACAACTGTGCACTATCCATTGAGCACATCAGCTACACACACCCAGAACACACCATTCAGTTCCAATATGTAATTGCCAGTGCATATTAAGTCACCACAAACACCTTCACAGCTTTACATTAGTTGACAGCGAATGCACCGCTACAGAAACTGAGCTTATTCGTGACAGTTGAGAAAAAGAAAAAAAAAAAGAATGATGAGTTAAAGGCGTTGAATAGAAGCTGGTGTTTATGGGACACAGGAGCAAACGTCGCACGTTTTCCATAGAACGTCAGCTATAAATCTCCGAGGCTTATGCTGACCATGATGATGAACCACCGCAGGCATTCACAGCTGCCGATAGGCCAGGCGCAACAGGAGGGCTGATGCCAGCAGGATGGGGCTGGGGGCCACGGCCCCCGCGCTGTTGCGGTGGTGGCTCCTGTGGGGGCCGTTGCAGTCGTCGGAGAAACAGCACTGCATCTTGGCCCCGGAGCTGCTGCCATGAGCCTTGTTGCAGAAATCCTTGTAGGTGCAGGACTTCATCACGGTGTCTGGAAGTGAACAGCGAGACGAGGAGCGCCAGGTCAGCTAAAGCTCAATAGCTATGATTAAATGGGTGTTGGTGCTCACTTAGAGACACATAGACCAAGGAAACAGATAGAGCTGAGCAGCACTTAGATGTTCAGCAGTCAGTGTGAGGCCCATTTGTGTGTGTGTGAGAGCGCTCTAGTGAGGCCAAGACTGCTCAAATCACACCGGTATGGGATTCTTTCCCAGGTGTGTGTTTACTCACTGGCTCCTATGATGGTGGAGCAGGCGTCAGCATATTGAGGGCACGAGGCGGAGCCCTGCCGGTTGCAGTCGTCCTCATTGGATGCCACGCAGGTGTGACATTTAAGGGCAAGGCCTAGACAGACAGAACAACAGAGCACACCTGAGGTGGAGTAATACCGGTTTCACATTCTCAAAGATGGAATTACGAGGTCTTTCTTCTAATGGTAAACATAGGCCATATCAACTATTCACCGACAACAGTTTGCACACGTTTCAGCACATATTTGGTTTAAACTACAGGCTGAATTTATGCACCTATATCTAAAAAGTATTCGGCACCGATTCCCATAGAAAGGGCTGATTGTGCCGTGCTCGGTTGTGTTCTGCTTCCTTCATCCGTGCCCGCTCTGCTCCGTAATGACCCGGCGCTGGGATCGGTCTCAGAAAACTCACCGTGGCAGGCCAGCGAGATGAGCAGCAGGAGGGTGAGCTCGGTCTTCATTCCAGGCTGCTCGCTGTCGAAGTCCAGAGAAAGAGAGAGGATGACCTGGAGAGGACGGTCGGGCGGAGCTGGAAGCAGGGGTCTGAGGCGGTGGAGAGGCGTCTAAGGGGGAATTAAAGTCTTATCTCTGTAATCTGGATCTGTGCTGCACAGGCAGCACCCTGTGGACTTAAAGGGGTGAGCTTTAACAGGAAGACAGAGGAGCTATTAAGCTATCACAACAATTTAAACAACACCCAACCTGCAGAAGGAGAAATTATATTTACATTTATTTGGACAAAGTCACAATAAAGTATATTTATTCTATATGCCAATGCTAATGTTTATTTCTACATTACAAAAAAATACATGTGCAGGAGTGACAAAAAAAGAGAAGAAACAAGCATTAACAATGGCACACCAGAGGGTCTGTGAGGGTATTAGACCTTAAAACGGTTTTGAATGCAGCTGATTAACTTGGACTGACCAAATATATTCATGCACGCGTTCTAGAGTATATTAAAGTGAAGCAAACTGAAGTTTCCTGCTCAGACATTTCAGCTGTCGTATTTTTTTCCTCCAAACATATTTCCCAGACACAAAAATATCTACTGGTGTTTAATGAGTCTGTATTCTGTGAATCTGTGAAAATGAGTCAAATTTAGTACTGAAGTGACAGGTGAGAAAGCAAGTTTTTGACACAACGCATTTGCTTAAGGTTAACTAATTCATAAACAGAATAAAGATATACTGTTTCTTTCTTTTTCTTTTGCAAAACCTTCCCCCAGCGTGCCATATGGCGCGGTGGGGTTCACACTTTAGACTGTAGGATAAAGTTCTCTCGTGACAGAGTTTGTCAATAAATAGGACAAGACAATGTCACAAAGTTCCGATCAATGATTGTCAGCGTCACTGCTCCACATGGTGAAACCCCTGAGGATCACGGCTTCCCCGTGTGCAGATTCGGTTTAACCAGGCGTCATTCTGCCACACAAAATACCCCTGAGCTTGCGCTTCATCCATCTCCCTATTTTTCTCATGAACAAAGTTTTAACGCAAATAATTCCCCTCAGATCAAATGTTCCCTGTGCTTAACCGTAGCTCCGAACAAGGCCGGCCTGAACGATGTCATCCTGTTGGGAATTTAGCCGGTAAGCTGCTGGGAATTTAAAGTGAGTCACAATTGGGTCGTTGTTGTTCTCTGGCGTGATGGGCCGGCGCTCTAGAGGTGCAGATGGCCTCACAGGGAGCAACAATGCAAACAAAACCATGTGACCGTGTGAGTCTAAACTCAAACTATGACTAGTATGTGCAGACTCCCCTCAGTCAGGGTCACAAATAGTGCAAATACATTTAACAGGAAGTTGCTATAGACATCAGGATATATACGTCAGTCTCAAAGCTAGAGGGGCGGTGGAGAGGAGAGCTCCACGACGTGGGTGATAGGAGGTGATTTCCTGGAAATGCCTCTCAGTTTATTTTTCCCATTTTAGCAATCAGCTCATCGCAGATCTTTGTGAGTTCCTCAATCTCTTGATTCTACGATGACACAAGAGAGGTGACAGGGTTACAAAACAGAACAGCAGTGTGTGTGAAAGCAGCCAAGAACCGCAGAGGGGTATTTTCACCTTGTGTTGCAGAGCCTGTTCCAGAGACTCGTTCTTCATCTGCTCCTTCCTCAGACTGGCGGTCAGCGCCGTGCTCTCTGAGCTGGCTTTAGAGCGCACTTGAGCAATCTCCTCATTGGCACTTCAAAATACAAGCAACGTGTGAAATCAACAGTCGTTCGAAACGTCAGGCCCCCGTTGAGGCAGATCTTTACTCAAGTATCTGCGTACTTGGTTAGTTTTTCCTCTGCGTGCAGCTTTAGTGTCTGATATCTCTGCTCCTCCTGCTTGATTCTGGCCAGATAGTCCTGGGCACACTTCTTCAGAACCTCCTCGTTCTGGAGGAGTAAAGACAAAAGACTCATCGCAATTTATCTGCTAGAAGGAGCTAAGTGATAGAGCAGCTTTGACCCTCTGTTTCTCTATCCTTGTTTACTTTCTGCTCTTTATTCTTTCATAGCTTTTTTGCTCATTTCTTTCTGGAGCTGTTGTTAAGTAAATTAAGTGTTTGATGTCACAGTTGGGGAAAGGAGAACTAGTCCAGGAAACTACAGGCCCTAATCACACCACACCTTCCAGCCTTACTGAGATCTTAATCCTCTTATATCTGTCTGATCACCTCAGCTCTTGACCCTTTTCACTGTACGATGAATGTGTTCCATTTCCTACCTTCTTGAAGCCCTCCAGGGTGCCCTTCATGTTTTCATAACGGCGGAACATGTCAGAGAGGGAGCGCTCCACCGAGTTCAGGTCCGCCAAGGCCGTTTGTTTCTCCGCGGTCACATCGTGCAAAGCCTTCTGGGATTTCAGGGTGTTGCGGTGTTCATCCTCTGAGAGGAGCGACGAGGAAGATGTTTATGCTCTCATGGTTCAAACCTCCCCAAATGGTCCCCCCCTCCAAGTTCTACTCACCAATCATTTGAGCAATTGTCTTCTCATATTCCTCAACGATCTTCCTGTGAGGAAACGTTCATTATTAGACTCTCATCAGACACAGACCATGGATGAAGCGAATCAGCGAGGTTTTTCCTACCTCATCTCACTGACTTCTTGTCTGCTGGCTTCAAACTTTACCTTCCAGTCATTGGCTTCCACCTCTTTTGTGAGGATCTGGAGAGAGACATTCACTGAGGTGAAATCAAAGAAATCCCTTAAGCGAAGCAAAGATCTTGGACTCTGTACCTCCTCTCTAATGAGGGTGAGCACTGCCTGTTTTTCTGCCTCACTGATACAGATTGAATCCAGGACTTGACTTCCTGTTTTCACCCCTTCACTGCCCGTGGACATGTTCTTCAGTTTGCATGTGTCCTCATACTGCTGAGCAAAAAGATTCAATTTCAAGATTCAACTTGGTATATTCTAACACAATTTAAGACACGCTTATTAGTTACACACTAATATTGGATCGGTTTGGCAGATGTAAAGCCGTGTATTTGTTTTAGAACAAAAGTCGCTCAAAAGTCTGATTTATTTCAATTTCTTTTTATCTCTTGCCCTGTTGCCATATACCCCCATTCCATCTTTCTGTCCTCTCTCATTGTCCTTTGAGGGATTATGACAGCCATATTCTAATCCCTATCATAAATCTGTTAATCCAGCTGTCATCTGAGTACATGAAGGTGATGGGAGACACCAACAGACCAACAACACAGTGCGGCTGCCTTATCAGATGTGATCATTGTGCAGGTTTTTTTTTTTTGTAAAATTCAAATGCAAATTAAAATTGCACACTGAGTTGCCCCTCCCATGAGATTCTGAAAAATACATGACAGGAATAATAGGGTAAACACGTGTGAATATCTGTCGAAGATGTAGGCATTTCATCTGATCAGTGTTTCAGCCCCCTCTAGCGGCCAAATGGGTGATGTTGCTGAAGTCTTCAAACTGGAGAAAAGCCACAGTAAGTTGTGATCTCCACTTACCACAGAGCAACAGTCTGCATTGTCAGGTTTTGGTGTCACGTGGCAGTCTGGAACCCAAAACACCACAGTGTCATGTGCAAATTACAATAGCAATCCTAATAATTTAATCCAATTTACTCAGAGCACAACTGGTGTCATTAAATGGGCATAGAAATATTGTCCTGTTACTCTTACAAAGATCACATATGGTCAGCGGAGTCATACGTTCTGGGTGGAATGTGTGATAAAGTTAATAAATAACAGAATCGTTGCAATGCTAATAATTAACAGAGGTGCTGTCAGTACAGTACAGTCGGAAAACTGAACTATTTACTGCAGTATTGTGTCTTGTAACCATGTGGCTCTCTGACCGGTACATGTGCAATATTAAAATAAATCTTCATGGTAGTTTTTTACCCACCGCTTTCTTCCTTTTCTGATCTGAGGCCGACGCTGCTGGCCAGCTTTTCTTCATCAGTGGCATGGTCCAAGTGGTGTTCATCCTTAAACAGCATCAAACTGACACATGAGCTCACTCTACTGAGCTACACAGTCTAATATTACGTCTTTCTGCCAGTGTTCAGATGCTCTCACCTTCCCATTCGGCTCCTTTTGCATTGGTTGGATCGGTTTCACTTTGCAGGAGTTCCTAAGAATGACAGTCATAATCATCATCAGTGAAAACACCAAAGCGACTGGCACGGCTGCATGTGTGTACATCTGGGCTGATAAGAAGAGAAAGCAGGGGAAGACAGAAATCCTCACAGACCTCACTGCTCTGTTTTGTTGTGTTTCCTGAGTTTGCATGCTCAGCTAAATGTACTGAATTAGGCAAAGCAAAAGCTGATTAATGGACGATTGCACAAAGCATCTGGGGGAATTACCCAGTTTCCTGTAAAACGTTCTGGCCGCTATGACTAAAATCCACAAAAGGAAAAAAAATGAGCTGAAAGTAATTAGCCGGCAGGCTGTGGAATGAGCAAGCTTCAGTTTATAGAGTTTTATGTGAGTTTGTCTTATAGAAACACGTACATACACTGCTGTACACATTTACTTACAACAGACTACAGAGGAAATGGACCTGCTCAGCAGTCCTGTTGCCACACAGAGCCCAACAATAAGTTCCAAAAAGTGGGGAAGACAAAGAAGAGGATGGGACATTATGTTAATTGCTATGTGAGTGTTGGGCTGTTTTTTGCTGGACAGGGTTTGATGTCTAAAATCCTGTTGTTCAGAATGAAAAGCCAAACAACAAAGACAGACAGAAATATCAACAGAAACTGAAGATCTTAATTTAAGTAAGAAATGTAAGCACTCAGTTTAAGTATAGTTTTGGTGTGCAATATAATGGCAATTACTTTGAACACTGTTCATACGTATTACCTTTAATAATTCCAAAAAACATTAGGATTGATCAATGTTATTAAAACAGTAATGGTTGTTAGCTCATTTTAGGGGATGCAGAGACGACTCAGCCACAAGAGGACACTGTTTGACCTATAACCATTATTTTAGCCTGCCTTACAGGGACCTCAACCATATTACAAGGCCTAAAAATAATTTAAAAAAATAACGTTGGCAAATACACCACTAGCTAAACAATACTACAATACTAATTCCTAAACATTAGTGATAATCTCTACAAAAGTACAAACAAATTAAAATAAATATTCCCCCAAATGTAAATCTGTAACACTAAATATTTCCTATTTATGAATGGACTGTGAAACTGAAGCAACACTGAATTAGTGAGAAAGAAGAGATAAACAAGAGGCACACATGACATCTGGATAAGGAGGAACAATGATTACTAACTAAAAGTCATAGTGACTCAGCCACAGACGGATGAACACTTTTAGGTTTAGGACTCACGTGATAATTGTGTTACTGGTCTCACAGGTGAGTCTTGTATTTGACAGCACAGTGTCGGAGGGCCTGTTGCCGTTGAGCAAATCAGGGTCAATGCAAGAGTCACGGTTGAGGATCGAGTTTGATTCCGGGCTGGAGTCAGAGGATGCTGGAGCCTCGTCGTCCACTTCAGCAGGGTCGGGCTTTTGCAGCGGGGAGACAATTGGCAGCGACGGGGGCCGAAGCGGGCCGAAGCGGGCATTGCTGCTTTGGGTCAAGTTAAGGTTCTGGTCCAAACAGAGGCCGTTACCATTAAGTGGAGATGCAGTGAGACTTTTCAGGGAGTCTTGACCTACTTCCTGGTTCAAGTTCAAGTGGTTTGTCACCCCCGGATGAAAATCTGTGAAAGTGGGAGAAGATGCGAGTCAGCTTCTGAATTTTAATACGGACAAACATCATTAAATATCTCAAAACAATTACATCTTTTTATCTCTTTTTTTTCCTTGGGAGATTTATATTTAATTTCCTGTTAGACTGCTGAAAATGGTTGCCGGCTTCCTCTTAGAATACCCCACATCCTGTGTCCTCATACATCCCATTAACAGCCAAAGCAGCAGGCCAGTTGCTGTTGAGTCACACTGCTGCCAAAACACAAGGCTCTCCACACACTCCCCCAAACACACCCACACACTGTAAACTACACCCAACGATTAATCCCAAAAACACTTCCGGTTTCTGCTCTGATTCTTCTTCACAATATGAATCGACCTATTGTGGCTCCACAACATGTTCACGGCATCACAGAATTAAAGAGAGTGTATGAAGACTCCTGCTCAAAATCTCAAAATCAAGAGCGCTTACTCGCGCGGGCACACACACACACACACCCTTTAATGGCAGGGAACAAATATAGAAGAACCACACCCATGCAAAGTACCCGCAACCACGAGGCTGAGCAACAACCAACAAGGCCAGGCTCTATTACAGTCTCACAACTAAACGATAGAGGGGGAAAAAATCAGACAGAAAGGTCATGTGACTGAGACGAGAAGAGAAAGCAGATATCATGAAGGTAAACAAGAAACTATTTACAGTTTCAGTGGCGCAGAAAGTCATAGAGGTGTGTGTTATTGAGTCGATTTAGGCAAGAATATCAGTTTTTCAGCCATTTCTGGAACTACAAATGTAGTCATGACTGAATCAGCACAGACGTTATTTTGATCAAATGACATTGAATCTGTGGTATATATCAAAAACAGCCAGATACGTTTAATCTTCATACGTGTTTACGTCATGTGTATTACTGCTATAGCTGTGTACAACTACAACGATGTCATGACAACAGTAGTCCTAATCCAGACGATGCTGTTATGGTCAGAACAGATGACACTTCATGTGAAAGCAAGCCCGTGGGGATGGATGGGGGAGCCAGGGGCCACAGCAGGGGCCCCTTTGACAGTTTTAAACAGACTGGATTCATTTGCTGTCCCTGTAGCAGCTGAGCAACAGGCCTGTGCCAAACAGAGACCAAGAAGCTCATTAGAGTTTACGTTTGTGAGAGGCCCAAATGACGTCTCAATAAATTACCGGTAAAAGCAGGAGGAGGCCACCTGTCAGAGGGGATCAGAACAGTTCTGTCCAGTTAAAGCGTGGTATGGTGGCTATATTGAAAAACCCTGTAGAAACTGCCATTTCCACAAAGTATGTAGCCATCTCACCTGTATGATTGGAATTTTCCAGCTGTCCCAGCTGCTTTTCAGCACCCGGGGACTCTTCTGGGGTGTCAAACGTCCCTTCGGAATCAGAACTGTGAAAACAACGGGAAAGAATTTACCAATGGGGGCCAATCTGAGCTGATCACTGTCGTCGATTGTTCTGCGCTGTAGCATCAATGTTCCAATCACCGGTCTTCTCGAAGCGCCACAACACACAAGACCTCTCAGAGATGAGAAGAAGAAGAAGAAAACAAGCTGTTTTTCTTTTAGAGGAAGAGGAAGGGAGAGGAGAGGAAGCAGAGAATACAAGGCCACCTGCATCCTTTGGCCTTCAATAAAGGCAAACACACACACACACACACACACATACACACAAACCAATTATGCACATTGACAAAACACACAGTCTGGGCCAGCTGTCTGGACACCCAAGGCAAATTTATTACAGAAAAAAGAGAAGAGAGGGTGCGTTTCTGTGTGTGGTCTTATTCCCCTTGAACACACATGAAGACAAAACGTCCCAGTGATGCCATTTTTGACAGTTCTTTAGAACGCAGAAATGGACCGTAAAAAAAAACCAAACATCTAAATCTGTGTGGGAAAGTCCACTCTCTCTCCCCCCGACAGCCCTTTCAAACGCACCCCAACACACAAGAAAAAGGGCCCAGACGGACCGGTCCACTGGCCCGGGTCCTCAAAAGTAACAGGATGCTGCGTAGAAGGCAGAAACACGTTCAGGCATCGGAAAGAATCTGAGATTCTCTTGCAGCATCAATGGAGCCGCCTTTGTGTGTGTGTGTGTGTGTGTGTGTGTGTGTGTGTGTGTCCACCACCTGTCAGCATGACTCAGGGGTATCTGCAGTCATCACCCAAACAGCCCCCCCAGGCTCACGTCACCACCAGATCCACTCTTCCAACTATCACCCCAGTAAAGAAATAGCTGCTTTCATTCTGACGTCTTACTTGTCTCTGTCATCCTGGGACCTGGGGTGCCCCTCGTCCCCCGCACCCCCGATCACCGCCGACCACGTCCACTTGGCCCACTGCACCGGAGACAGCCAGGACATCCCTGCACCCTGAACCGCCACCTAAATATAGCCGTTAACTTCCTCCCCCTCTGTAGCAGTTTAGAACGTTGCCGTTAACAACAGTTTATCACGTCGGCCGTGTCTCAGGGACGGTGAATCCCGGAGGAGCAGCTGCCGATCGGTCGGATCTTCTCGCTCTCTCCTTCTCTTCTTCCTAGTCTCGCCTACTCGCGCAGCTTTCCCATGCTGCTCTTCTGCGTGGCCGTTGCCTGCCCGAGGAAATAAAAAGGCAACTCACGCCGCCGCTGCTGCTTCCCTCTCCACAACACTGACTCACAAAGTGCAGATTACTGGAGCATCAGCAGTCACTCCTCTTTCTGCTCCTCTCCCTCCCTCCCTCCCCCCCTCCCTCCCTCCCTCCCCGTCCGCATGGATGACCAGCCCGTTTAGCACACCAGTGCTGGATTTTGGGAGGTTTCCTCTGCCCGCCCTGATTCTTTTAAAGTCTGCATTTTGTGTGTGTGTGTGTGTGTGTGTGGTAGGTTGGGGGGGGGGGGGGGGGGGGGGGTTACAGGCAGTGCTTCCTGTTTTAAGAGGAAAAGTCTGGTTCCACAGTCAGACGACCAGATGTCTGCGCCTTCAAAAGACTTTCTGGAAATGCTTCTGTAAAAGCTACTTTAGAATCTCCGCTGAACCAAGCGTTATCTTTAATTGCCCTGTGTAAAACATCGCACACGTGACCGACCTGAAAAGTGTAGGCAGTGTGTCAAAGGTTAGAAGGCACGCTGAGTTATGAGCAGGTTGTTTATTTGACGTCTCTCACGGCCACTGTAATCCAGAGCTTCCCTGAAAAAGAGTTTTCTCAGGACTAATGACTCATTTAAGCCGTATGTTTCACTCTTAAGCTCATCGTGGTTGAGCACAACAGTGGCTCTGTTGTGAGGTTATAGATGTGGGTCAGGAAAATCAATACAAACCTAACGCCTTTTTGACTGTCATTTGGATTAAATCTTCTCTCTCTGACTCTCTCCCACACACACACACACACACATGTGCCACTGAGGCTGTTCATGGGAAGCTTATGTAACTTTAAGTCCCTGTGCTCACATTTGGACATCTCTCTCTCTGAAACACACACCAAAGGGTGTGAATTCTGCAGGAAAGACAGAACACGACTCGAGAGATTGGGAAGGTTGATCCTCAGGGAAAATGGCGAACGAGCAAACGTATTTGCACATTGAGGATTTGCGTGCCGGGGTTGTCCTCCACATGAGAGAAGTAAAAACCTCATCCCTCTGAGCTGGTGGGTGGTGCTGACGAACACAGGCACCATCACGCTCACAGACTGATGAGCACAGAGAAAGGGCCTCTGTTCCATCTGTGATAGCTGGACTGGAAACTGGAGCACGTTAGCGCAGCCGATGAAAAACGGCTTTAATGTGTGAGAGAGATGAGATAACGCAAAAACGTGAGTGATTTTAAAAGTGAGACCCAGGCGGATGTAGAGAATGTGAGGTGAAAAGCTCTCTTGTTGTTCTTAAGCATTCCTGGCATTTTCTACTTTCCCCTTTTTTTGTTTCAGCCGGTACAGCTAAGAGGACAAACCCGTCTGTCTTGCAGGGAAGTTCATCTGCTAAAAACAAACAAATCCCCTAAAGGAGCGACCATCTAACAGACAGCCTGCGGTGCACACACTGTTTACCCTCCCACACCTTAGAGCTGTAAACTCAGCCCTGCACATACATTGAAAGCAGCCAACACATGTCTTTTATGGCCCCAGAGCAGCCGACGGAAAACAGAGAGGGAGGAAAATGAATAAGTGCTTATGTAATAGCCTCAAACCACAAATAGCACGCAGTGAACAGTGGTAACACAACACAAAGGGTCAGGATGTATGGGATGGAGACAGCAGCTTGGTACACAGAGACCATCAGTTCTATTCTGCAGTACCATTAAATACAGTATAAAGACAGGAATTAAAATAGATCTGCAGATTTTAGAGCATGTTAGTGTGCCAATGCTTCACATGCTAATGCTTGGATAAAAACTAGCATTTAACTAAATGTCAGCTTTTGCTTTTCTTTTTCTTGACTGTTTTATACCTGTTGGGGTCATGGGGAGGGTGTTGGAGCAGATCCCAGCTGCCTGTAGCAAAGGCAGGGTACACCCCCGAATGAGTCGGCAGCTGATTGCAGGGCCATATGTGAGCATTTGTGGGTTTGGTGCCTTGCTCAAGGGTACCTACCCGCCTACATCAAGGTAGTCAATGTCAGCTTTCTACATAAGGTGAATTACTGATGGGCAGACAGAACTACAAGAATGGTTTTATTCATAATACTCTCTCAATCTCCTCCTATGGCAAAGCTCTGTGACGTTAAGAGTTAAGCAAAATATACCTAATAGTTTTTATCTTGCACTCAAAATTTCACAAACTTTTGAAAAATGCTACTTAAACTGAAAGGCTGTTGTAATTGTTTGCAACTATATATTCTTCCACAAAATATGTGTAGAACTGCAGTACTGATAGAAAGTATATGTGCATAAAATTGTCTTTATTTTACAGACAGTTCGATTATTTAACCACAGAATACTTTTTACATTATTCTGTTATATAATGCAATGGTACTACATTCACAGTGCTCCACCTAGTGGCCATTAATTAAATCTCACCTCTGAAACGCTTTAGCCAAATAGACCGAAAAATACTTCACTCTAAGAAATAAAACTTCTTTTATATTTAACCGGATATCTTGTGTGGCAGCAATTTTGAAATGCACTGCATTCATACCCTATAATACAATTCATTCTGTTTATCACAGCAGAGTGGTGCAATACACAACTCCAATGATGTTTACTCTCCTTGGTTGATTAATGCGGCTCTGAGACAAAAGCCCTCAGAGGGAAAATATACAGAAACAGGCATTCATATGCTTTTGGAATACACAGCTGTGTTTAGATCCCTAAAGGGAGTTGAATCACTGTCTGAGCATATCGGATGACCTAACTGACAGTGGCGTAGTGAAACAGACGCTATTAGGAAACAAAAGATTAACGGGGGGGGGGGGGGTGTTGCCCATGAAGAGTCACGTACATGTACAGCTCCATGTGCACACATAATTTCCAGACAAATGTGCATATTGTGTACACACGAGTGCACAAAGCAAGCAGACACTTCCCCTACTGCTCTACTTTCACCACATTCCCACTTCAGACTGGGCTTCACCTCCATCCAGAATGTCACCCCGTTAACATAAGAGGTATTGTGTAAGTTAGAGGCTTCGCTTTCCTGCTGGACGGCCTCATCGGTGTAGGCGTGTGCATAATTAAATGGGGCAATTTTGACTTCTTGCATCCACAATATTTAGAAATACAGATAGTCTTTTAGCCCACGCTGGGCTGAAATTCGCCACAGCAGGAAATGCAGGTCAGGCTCTTCCCACACCAGTAATTGTGAGGAGGTTTAAAAAAACAGGAAGTCTGCCCTGCATCAAACATTGTTCCGGTTAAGACTTACAATTTGTGCTTAAGCCAACGAAAATTAGACCAGATGCTGTGAACTCTAATCCCACCATGCTGGTAGGCTTCTCATTTTCCCACCGGGAGGACCCCCAACCCGACCCCCCAACCCGACCCCCCAACCCCCGCCTACCCCGACAAGGGCCCATGTGCACAAGTCGACAGTAAGGTTGATGTAATCAGTGACTTGTTTTTGTTCCCCACAGTGAATGAACAAGACGCATCAGCATTAGCAAAAGTCTGCAGGTTTACTGTTGTGTCCGTCACTGATTGGATCAGCAACATGTTTTAAACCTCACATGCGACTCACTTTCGACTGAGTTTGCACGATTTTCTCTCACTTTTGTTCCTTCTGTGAATCGTCTGCTTCAGCCTGCGTCTCAAAGGAACCGCAGCTCCATCAGTGAGGTCACTGAAAACACCGTGATATTCAAAAATAGACCGACAGAATCGTCCACTGTCCTGCAATGTTGAATTGCAGCAGCTAGAAATTGAGTTATAACTCATCTCAGCTGAAAGGATCCTCTCTTTGTCAGGAAGGATTAAAGAAACCGAACAGGGATCAGAGCGAGAAAGTGCTTTTAAGCTCTGTCAAATGCCTTAAAATAACATTCCTTTTCTCTGCGAATACAAACTTGCACAAACGGAAGCGAAAGCTGGGTCGCCACGGCGTTCAAAAATAAACTGCAGCTTGAATAATAAATAGACAAATTTAGACTAGGCCTCACTGTTTTATAATTAATAGCTCATTGCGGATTTATTTCTTTTAACAGACTGCAAACGCAGAGATGTTTAGCTGCTGCTAAAACACTCAAAACAGTGAAACAGAATTCTTGGAGGCTGACTTAATGTCAAGTGAACGACCTGATCAGCTGAAGGTCGCTGAAGGCATTGGCTGCACAGCAATATCTCTCCCCTCTTTCCCTAGATTATCCTTATCTTATTCAAAGCTTGTCAGTAGAGGTTATGTGCAGTACAGCCCTGGAGACACACACACACGAGACGAGACCCACTTGTATAAGGCAGCTTTAAAGTCTTGAGGTTTCCATCCCCCTCTGCCATTCTCTGACACAGCACAGATCACCCGCACAAGACAACGCTACCAAAATAGACATCCTAAACACCCAGTCAGCTGTAAACAATAAAGCACCTCTTACATGCTGCTCTGTTTCCCCGGAGAGCTGACCAATCGCTTTCTGCTTTGGCTGAGGGAGCCCCCCATGGCAACAGCTGAGATGCTGTTTCGGGTTTATCCCAGTCGCTTCGTACCGAAGACCCTCTCACAAGTTTCACCTTTGCGTCTCCTTCTCCCAGCCCGGCTCGCCACCAGAGCCCCGCGCTGCGCTGCTTCTAATAGCGCATTTGTTATCATTTGAACATCCAGCCTCTCGTCTGCTCGCATGTATTTTTTTCCCCCGTTGATGCTGTAGAATCCAAGAGGTTGGAAGTACAAGTGATCTCACGTGAATAGCTCCGCCAGTGTCCCGCCTCTTCGCTCCAATGTCTCTCTCTCACTCCTCCTGCACACACAGTTGGAGATTAAACAGGCAGTGTCTTCAAAAGAGGAGAGTGTGTGTGTGCGTGTGTGTGTGTGTGTGCAGTGGAGAACGTGTGTCACCGTGTCATGGGGGTATCTGGCAGGGAGAGGGTATTGTTCAAATGTGAAAGAGCCCCTTCTTTTGTTGGGCAGCTAAATTCCAGATCTCAGAACAGGGGGGAGGGATGGAAGATGATGGAGGGAGGGATGGTGGAAACACAGCCCCACTTGTTGTTTCCCAGTCCCACCTACCTGCTGGGACACCCCCTAAATAAGCCTTTAAACGCTTTTTACATGACAATAAAGACCCAGACACGTTCATTTCTGACCACTCACAGTGAAATTTCGAAACATAGTGACAATAAAACTCGAAGGATATTACTAAAGACCCAACAACGACTGAAAAAAGCTACAATTGTGCTAAAATTATAGTAAATTCGGGACAATGATATCCGACGTCCCAATTTAGGCTTCCCAGTCATAGAAAAAGGATTGAAACAATGGAAGTGTTTCAAGTCAAAGTTAATGATATGACTACGATAATGAGATGTGGCCACAACACAAAAAAAATAGCTTTTCATTGTAAAAAGTGCATTGAAACCATATAATCGCATGTCTAGTCAAAATGCCAATATTTTTTGTTACAAGCTAGTTACCTACTTGTTAGCATGTCAAGTCTACTCAACATCGTCGTCAGGTTATGTACGAATAAATATTTTTCATTTCATTTATTGACAACAACAACACACACGACTATAAAACCTCTAAAAAGTACAAAATCATACAAGACAGTTACAAAACCAGACAATGACAAAACAAGAGACACAGACAATATCAAAACAAGGTTAGAATAAAACATTTTGGGAATTTGCAAAGGTTTGAAATATAACAGTTAAAGATCAATGTATAAACTTAAATAGTTTAACTTGCCTTACTGTGGATATAGAAGCTTTAGCTTTTGCCAGATGTGCGGATGCTGCCTTCCAGTGCGCATGCGCAATGTATAAAGAGGCGCGACATAAATTGAAGACGATAAACAAATATAAACACTTAATTCCCCCTTTTACAATCTCTGCTTTGCTATGATGGCAGCTATAGTTGCATACATTCTTTCTTTAATCACCCTGCTGTTTATCACACACTACTGTTATTCTGACAGATCTTGAGCCCATTTATGTATTTATTTAATCGTTGCTTCATCATCAGAAGGAAATAAACTATACAAATGGCTGGAAGAAAGTCAAAGAACAGGTTGCAATTTGTGTTGCTCTTTTATTATGGCAAACAAAACATTATATTTATTGTGCTAAACTCACAAAGGATTTTTGGTACGTGCCAACATTTTAGTACAAAGTGCAAAAAGGTTGAGGAAAAGTTGTCACTGGTCAAAACATGTCTCTGTTATTATTGACAGGAACATGGATGGAAACAGAGAAGACAAAAGATAAATAGTGTCAAAACACCTCAGGATTCAGAGCAAAATGATTTAGAGGCCATTCAGAGCTTTGGTGTGGAGAGCTGGTGCACCCTGGCAGAACAGGCATTGCTGTGTCCAAAAGAGCTTCTAGACCTAATAGTGTGTGTGTGCTTGTTTACACACAGTATGTGAAGGTGCAGAGTTGTTTCTCACATTGATTTAGATTTAATACACCATGTTCTTATATGTGATATATAATCTACAATGAGACAGAAGAACAGGGAGAAACTGTCATTTGGGTTTCCAGTTGGGTCGAATGGAAAACACAGGAAGAAGAAACTGGTAAAGAGGAATGCATAGAAAGAGGAGAAAACTCAACTAGACTTTCTGTCCAATTTATACATATACAATACCTACGTTGTTTGCACGTACAGTTAATGTAGAATCACACTATAAAAAGACCAAGCGGTTTGCTTGGCCTTTAAAGCAGCTGTGTTTCACCTTAATGACTTGAACCAAGGCTCTCCTTTCTACTCAATATCTCTTACGGAGATAGCGCCTGAATTTTTACATTGCGCATATGTAGACATAATAGCTTATGGATTTCAAGCAATGATGACAGGCAGAATCCAGAACCGCCTGGAGCACCTTCAACTGGCAATGCATCCTTCTTCATTTTCCTAATTAAAAAGTAAACATTTTATAGTTCTCAAATTTAAACCAGACAAACGAGTTACATGGAGATGTGGAACAGGCAGTCAAGGAAGGACATCCTGGGTCAAACAATGGAATAAACCTGGGCCTGACAGGAGCTTTATCAACACCAAGAACACTCAAGTCTGATACCAGAAACGAGACAGCAGCTATATAGCTGGAGGAAGTGTGAGTGTTTTAAGAATGTCACACAGCCACTGCTGATGGATGGTAAGGCATTCTGGAAGAGGATTGTGAGTTCCTGACTTGGTCTCATGTCCTACAATAGCCCAAGTTTGGGTTGAGTGAGAGAGAATGTCTGTATTTCTATAAATTCCATTACTACTGTGGCTGTTCAACGGGCACACCAAGTTTGTCGTAGATCTCCTTTAGCAACAGAAGAGCAGTGTCCTCCGATTCCCTAAACAGACACAGCATGAACATGTGAAAAAAAACTCCAAACACAAGAAAAAACAAGTCAGAGGTTCCATCTCACCTGTATCCAGTTTTTCTATGATGTCATAATGCTACAGCATGTAATGTCACTCACTAAAAGTCAAAATCTCTCTTATAATCCCTCTTATAATTGAGAGTATCAAGTACTCTCAATTATAAGAGGGTTCTAAAAAATACAGAAATTCCGACAATTCTCTAAACTTACTGGTTGCACCACCAAAGTTTGGAATGAAGGTGAAACTTGACTCACCAGTAACACAGATGAGACTGGATAGCAAACAGGTATTCGTTGAAGCTTTCGATGGGTTTTTCCTGAAGGACAAAGTCGATCCTTCGTCCTCCGTTCAGCATTCCCATTTTAATCTCAGGCTGCTCCGTCTGTTCTATTGCTACTGGGGACTCGGCCTCACACACCTCTGCAGAGACAGAAACCAGGCTGTGTATGACGATGCCAAAATTGCTGCTAAAAAGCAACAGGAGGTATCTTTACTCCTTTTAGTAAAACAACAAAATCACATAAAAGACACGTAATTTTCTCTTTCACAACACTACAGTACACGGTCCTTCAACTGCCACAGATAATTATGATAGAGAGGAATCAACCGGAAATTGCATCCCAAAATAAAACCTGTCAGTGACCTTTAAAGGCAGCATTGAATTAGACATTTCACAGGCTCTGGACAGACAGACAGGGAAGGAGGCTGAGCAATTACATACATTACATGCCATAACATTTGCTCTGTAGAGCCAAAGGACCAATGAAAGGCAGTGTAGTAATTGAGTCATATAGTCTTCTTTCTGCAAGTAATGCATATTTTTAAGATTAATTCTGGGAAAGTTAAATGAGGCATGCAGCATAATATAATACAGGGACTTTTAATTTTTTTTAAATAAAGAAAAGGACATGGAAAGAACTAATTTCCTTATTTATTCATTATTCAAGCCAAGTGACTATCCTGGCTTACCTTGGAAGTAATGCCTATAAAGGCCTCTTGGCCACTCCAGTATTTTAGTCCAAAAATCAGCACTTTTTTCTCTCCCAGAAGCAGTGACTGCCGCTGAGGCTGAGGTTTAAGGTAAAGTAATAAGAGGTGAGGGAATCAGCACCAAACACCAGATAAACCATAGGGGAGAAGTCAGCATGCAAGCACCCAGGCCAGTTGCAGACACACATTTCTTACACACATATACATACAAATTCTTCTTTTTTTTTACCCTGTGGCTCTTCAGTATCTCTCTTTGCTGCAGTCTCTTTCTCGACCACTGGGGGCAGTGCAGCGACGGGTCTGGCAAAGGATTGCCAGGCTGTTCGAAGCGATCCCCAAACATTGTTCTTCAAATCCATGCCCATGCGGGTCAGACTGTCCTTTAGTTCTTGTTTCCAAGATACGAAGCAGGACATTTAGCCAATCAGACAACAGCTCTCAAAGGTAAAAAGAGAAGGTAATGGGCAACCATACCCAAATGCATTCTCTTGCGTCCTTTATGGTGAGGGATCAGCATTGGCTCCACATCCACCTCTGTGACAATCATGGGTTCTATCCTATAGGCTACAGGGTCGTACTATAAAGAAATGGAAATGATTCAGTTCTTTTCAAGGAGCTATACCAACATAGTTATGTCACCAACCACTTTGATATTTATAAGGTGTTACCAAAACTCAAAGTCAAAATAAAAAACACCATAATCACAAACTGAGATTAAATCAAAAAATGAACAAAACTGGAAAATAATTATAGTGACAAAAAGTATCAGAAGAACCGGTTTGATTCCTACTTTTGCTACTGGCACTTTTACAGCACCTGACTTACTTGCTTCTAATCTAAATATTGTGCAAAAAATGACATGCAGTGTAATCAGCTTGAATAATGTAAAACCGGTGTCATCTGAATACTCACTGGGTGGTAGATGTTGTAAAAGCTCTTGCAGGTTGGGAAAGAGTAGCTGGGATCAATGTGTTTGAGTCCACGAACAGTCAAGAACATTCCGATTGGAGAACCAAAAGCGAAAAAAGTTTGAGGGTGAAAAGCCAGCTGTGGGTAAGCAATGGACACCTATGACAGGAGAATGTGGTCAGAAACTAGGCCTCCCATTACTGGTTAAATATAAAATAATCCGTTCTCTTCAAAGGAGAGTGCAATTGGGAAGATTTCATGACATCACAACAGCGGTGAAAGCCGATGACTCAGTCAGGGCTCAATGAGCGCAGACACAGTGGTGTCGAGTTAAACATCTCAGCTGGAACAACGATGGAAGCCTCAATGGCAGCATAATGGAGGAAAGTCTACCGCTCATAAAATACATTATTTCTCTAATGCATGTGCCTGAGATTTGACCCCACCAACACAGACTCTGTGAACCCAGTGAATGAAGGGAAACAAAAAGTGAACTGGACTCCTTAAAAAGGTCAAAACGCGGGGGACACCATATCGGACACACCTGTCCCGTGGCTATGCTTCCATTGGTCTATCCAGGCAAGCAGGGGAGAGAAGCAGGAGGGTGATGTGCTGAAGGTTTTATCTACTCATACTAAAGCATCATTTTAGAATACCCGTGTCTGGTACCTGCCCAATTCCCACGTCAAAATAATTATAGTCTACAGCGCTGGTAACAGACTGCGTCCTGTGGAACTGGGATGGTTGGGACGACAATCCTGAATACTGGTCTCCTTCTTGATCATTGGGCATTTTTTGAGGTGGGACCTGGAGTCCTTCCCTCTGACGTTCAGCTCCTGTTTTACAATTCTGTTGAAAAAAAACCCAAAAACAAAGAACAAAATATATAAGACACAAGTAAAGCCTTTACTTTATAACTTATTTAATAGCGTAATGGATATAATTAATATTCAGTATGTAGGCTTATTGTTTAAGAATCAAAATTATCCACATATTTATCTGGCAGGACAGTGTAGGCAACAAAAACATTTCACAAAGTAGGTCTTCAGCTAAGGATGTAGGATGGTTGTGGGGGGGGGGGGGGTGTCATTAAGGATGTAGATGTAGTTTCCAGAGGACCATTTCCAGTGTCTGACCTGTAGCAGCAGTTTCCTCTTTATGTAATTCAGAATCTTCTTCCGAGGTCCGAGAGGAATTCCTAAATCTTTGAGGTCGCTGTCTTGGCAAAGAGCCTTAAAGGGGGTAGATATTCATCTGTCACAGTCACACACATACGCAGCTATGCTCTGGCTGTTATGCCTTTTGTGTGCGTGCATCACCAGCGATTCCAGGTCGAGGTTTTCTTTGTGTAAAATATCCAGGTATTGTTGGAGGCCCAGTCTGGACAGAGTCTGTTCTAGTGTGTTGCAGCTCAGCTGTAAGGGTTTATCTGCTGGGATCTAACAAACAGAAGGGAGAATCATGGTTTCAAAAATGACATATAGGACAAGAAACTATTTCATTCACAGACTTTTTATCCTTTTACTGGGAAAGCAAATGTACCCCTTCTGCTTCTGAATCAGAATCAGAATCAGTCTTTTGGTTGGTCAACATGTCAAACAGGATCAGCGACCCTGAGGAGAGAGAGACAACAACCCTCATTACACATTACGTGATTTATTTTTCCTTTATTGTGTGTGTTTTGCATGCATTACCGAGACTATGTCCCACTACCGAAACTGCCCCATTAAAATCTGGGTGTCTCTTCTTAAAGAGGGTGTGCAGGCTGTCGATCTCCGAAGCTACTGTGTCCACTATCGTCTGGCAGTAGGTGGGACTGTTATAGAAAAACAAGTCCAACAGCGTGTCATTGGTGAAATGTCTTAGCCTGCTGATGCTGGGCAGAGTGATTCTCTGGATGTCCCTAGAATTGGGAAATGGGAGACAAGGACTCACTGTTTATTCAACGCTGAAAGAGAAATCACTTCACCTTGCTCTGTCACACGTACTCGTCTACACCGGTGGCGTCTCCATGCAGAGCGCTGTGCCAGTTGACTGGAAGAAACTCCACTCTTCCTATCTTGCCTTCCTGCTGCGCCCGCTTATAATGAGACGCCAAGAGGGACAGGGACGCACTCCTGAAGTCATTTACTGAAGAGAGGCGAGAAGTATCAGAGCACTGTCTGCACATTATCAACAGAATATGAATGGTATGACCACAAAAAGCTTCACTAACCACACTGTATGATGGATCTAAAACGCAAATCACAAGCAGGACCTATACCATGGACCATGAAGACGAGGTGATCTACTTTTTCTGGTTCACCTGGAATCACACATTGAAGTCAGAACCTGCGCTGTTGTTATTAATCAACACAATTTAGGATTCAATTCCTTTGCATGTATAATGGTTAGGGCATCACTTATACCATCGGGTATTTCTACAGAGATGTTGTCCACTCCTCTCTTGACTGTCCGAGGTCGAGTCTGCTCCGAAGGGGAGGACATCCACTCATCCTGCAATCCTAGTGGCTGATACTGCATTATTAGCTGTCAGAAGAGCAAAAACCAGAAAATCACACACCGCTGCTTTGCTGTGTTTTTATCTTATAATGAAGGGATTCGTTTCAATGGGCTTTACTTTAGGATTGTGTAAGATAACGGTCTCTCCGGTGGGAAAATCCAGTTTTCGTTTCCATTCGCCCAATGTTACCGCGATCATATAAGCCTCCTGTGTGATCAGAGGAGAGCAATGAAAAATCGACCAAAACAGGAAAGAGAACAAATTAATGTAGGATTTTAGGAGAGCAGACTACCTCCAGGCTATTACTGAAGCCTTCAGGGTAAGGCATGAACTTGGTGTCTTTGTCGCCTTTATAGAACCAGGTACAGCGACGGACTTCCGTGGGCGCTTGTTCCCAGTACACAGCGTAGCGCTTCCGCTCCTTGACACGCACATCATACCGCTCTCCATCCACAGCCACAACCACCTCTTCCCCACTCTCACCTACTGAATGAAAAGTATAAGCTTAAGCATAAAAACAATCTAATGGTGCTTGGTTTCTCAAATTTAAAGACTCCTTTACCAGTTTTGCACACGTTCTCTAGTTTTTCGGAGTCCTCTCTGCTGAATGGCAGCCAGGAGGTGTCGTCCACAGCCGTTCGGCAGAAGAACCAGTGGGGCTGGACCTCCTGGTAAGGAGCTGCAACTGACTCCATGTCTAGAATCTCAAAAGAGGATGAGGATGAGGGTGAGGTCTCATCCATCACATGAGAACCCTGTGGGGGAGAACAAGTATTTGCTCATTGTGTCCGAAGTTTGAAGTTAAAGCAAATCTCATCTCTATAAACCTTTATAATTCTACTCAACTGCACATCCACTATCTGTGGTTTTAACATTTTTTAATTGGCTTCTTGTCTAAAATTTCATGAAAATTCAGTGACAGCCCTCGGGGACAACAATGCTGTGCTTAACAAATTCAAACTTGGTTTTACATGGCATTAAATTAACCAATGCAAAAAAATTGTACAATAACCTTTAATCTGTTGTCAGCACACAATTGTTGGCCAGAATTTCCTTCCTACAAGGGGTTAATAAAGTATTTGTTTCCAGTTCTTATACTGTTACTGGGCCTTATAGCAGCCTTCGATGCTCTCTGGACCATTCAGTCCTGATTTTTTCCCCCTACTCTGCACATCAACATCCAGGGACTCTTATGTTTATTTCATTGCTTATGGAACACCTCAAGGTTCTATTCATGGCCCCTAATGTAACATTCTCGACACTGGAGTTCCTGTCAAAACTGCAGTATTAGATTTGAAATGTACATGGGGTGAAACGATTCTTCTGGTAATTCGAGTACCTCGATTACAAATAAATAATCGAGGAATTTTCTCTCCCTTGAGTAATCGTTTATTGAAATATAAAGCTAAAAGCACGGTATTTCATACACACTTCTTTAATGTGGCGTGATGTGCTTGAGTCAACCAGACAAAGAAGGAGGAAGTGGAAATGTTGGTCTGAAGGAACAGGAAATGGAAGACTTGAGGGAAAGTAATAATGATGACATTTTCTTTTGTGTATGTCTAATTGCTCTCTAACTCTTTAAAAGATGTTTTATCCAAGTACTCGATTAATTGAAGGAATTTTCAGTATAATATCTGATTACTAAACTATTCCTCAAAAATGCCTCTTCTATTTACTCAACTGCTCTTCCCTCACATCTTAATTTCCTTTCTACAAGCTTCTTCTCTGACCTAATTACCGGTAGTTTGACAATTCCCAACAGGACAGTCAGGACAATTTATTTTAGGCTAAAAGATAAACAGTGGAAAATTGTAACATTTGCTGTGGCTGATCCAAAACCTTGGAACATTTAAATTTAAGCTGTTTAATCTGCATTAAAGCTGACCTGGTACTTATTAAAATTCCCATTTTAAATGTTAAAAACGTATATAAAAACTGCTTGATCAATGAAATTCAGAGTGAAGCCAGGTGTCTGTTATTAATTTAATTTCAAGAAATCTGAGATCAGACAGACCGTACATGAACTTTGAACACATGATACCATGTTTTACTCGCCTCTAAACTACGAGTTGGCCCTTGTCTCTTCCTTTCGCAACATCATAAATGAAGTTTAGCCACAGATTATCTTGTACAAAGGTCTATTTACACTTCCCAAATTCTGCTTTTATTTCTCAATCTGACGATCATATGATTCCAAGTAAAACACTCCAAACTGACAACACGAAAGCTACAACATGATAAAGAATGTGGGGAAACAGGCGTTCCGTGATTTTTTTGTTTGTTTATCTTATCAATGCCATAAAGTACTGGTAGACACCAACTCTGGACACAATAGAGTAAGATTTAAGTGATGGCTGGATGAGGCGGCAGATTATGGACTGTGATTCCGGTTACAGAATCAAGGTGCTTCCAGAGAAAGGATGGATCTGGCTGGGTTTTATATGTTTTATTCCCAAATTGAGATTGGGTAAGAAACTTACAGTGTCCCAGGTTACAGAGGTGATGAATTTATAGTTGCTAAGATCGCGTCCATACAGATGCGTATAGTAGGATGATTATTGTAAGTATAGAGATGCAATTAAGATTATGGCCATAGTTGTTCCCTGGATTCGGTTCTTTGAAGGTCGAGGGATGTTGTCACAGGGGTCGGGGTTTGGTGTTTTTTTCCTGATTTACACTTTTAGAGGGGACAGCATGCATCTTCCATCAATCCCTGATCCAGCAACCACAACTGTGTCTTTATATTCATGTCATTTGCACAATGGAAACCTGTGGACAGCCTATTTTGTTGCTGCTATGTGTTTCAAATATCCAATGTCCTATTCATAAAGAACCAGTAGAGTCAACTGCACTGTTGAAGATGTTTCAGATGAATGAGAACCTGCATGGATTCAATATTCTAGTTTCATGGATTCAATATTCTCTAATGATGACTCCATTCCAAAACATATAGGATATTAATGTGGACTTTAACCTGACCAGTCTTCTAAAATTCTGCTCAGCGGCAACTGCCTTTACTAAAACAAGCAGCTCGTTTCCCCACAAAATAACCATACAACACGATAAAATAAGGCATGCTCTCAAACCTGATTCTCTGCTGTGTTCTCTATTGCTGCATTGGAGGTCTCGTACTGGTTCTGCTTGTTATCTCTGGAGGCCAGAGATGGGCCCCGATCTTCACTTGGACTGGTTTTTGACATCTGTTCCTCACCACCAGCTCTGGCATAAAGGGACTGACACAAGGGATCTGCAATATCGAAAGTGTCCAAAGGGCAAAGTGCATCAGCAGATGTGACACTCACAGCCTGTAAAAAGTGCTTAAGATGAACGAAGCCAAACCAGATATTTGCGATCAGTGATAGGAAAACAAACAAAACAGAGAGATTTGGCTGGTTTTCATTCCCGTCGGCTGCCTCATCAGCTGCTGCTCAGTGACGTAGAATCCAAAACAGCTAGGATAATGGGAAAGCTAACCTTTACTAACATTTGCTGACCTGGGTAAGGTTGCATTCAGGGAGTTCTCTAGATTACCGTATTGTCCACGGAAGTCGTGTGCTTTCTTGCAGGAAAAATATTAAAGAGGCCAAAGGGTATTAACCTCTTTTAGAGCAATGCTAGTTAAGTTACGACGCTGCATGATTACGTTCTCCATTGTACCAAACTGTTAAGTTTTGTCACATCGCTGTTCACAAACACGAATAGTTCGACTCACCGACGAAATCAACGCACAGGGTGTTGATAATCAGTGTGTTTCCATTAGCTTGATGTTGTTATTGTCGCTCATGCTGCCTCTGTTAGCCAAGGACAGCCTGCTGTCAGGCGATGCCGTATTACGTGTTATCGGATAGAACTAAATTACCGAAATAACTGTTGCCAACGGGAGCAATAACGATCGGCTACATTCATGCAAACGATTATACAATTGAGATGGATGTTGGTCGGTGCGCGATTTTTTTAAAAAGGTGGCAATCAGGAGCTAAATTACGCGGAAACAGCTTAAAGGGAATACAACACTATTTTTCACAGAACTGGACAAAACAGGAAAATTTCTTCGGACGAATATTTTATATAATACAAAAATATGGGGGTTGTAATATCAAATGTCAAAGAAGAGCGAAACAAATTTTAAAAAACATTCATGGGAAATAACAAACTTTGAATGCACGATTTACAATTTTTAAGGAGACATTGAAGGCACCATAATGTACCGCCGCTCAGACTGTAACGTCATAGATTTATCATTGAGTTCGGTGATTTCCAAGCCAAAAAAAACAACCCAAAAAACCTCCTTCTGTCCTAACATATCTACCACAGACTACTTTGAACATACTTCGTGTTTTTATATTCAAAAAAGTTCATTGATGTTATTTGCTCAATTGTATATACGCGCAAGTTTTTGGATTGTCCAGAATCTGCGACTTTCATTCATTTTATATTCCAAAGAAAAAATAAATAAATACTTTTCTTTTAACCTCTTCTAGTCATCAGTCATTTTTCTACCTTACCAAGAACGAATGAGGGACTGGTTTGAGCAGAATGAGATTTTCCTGAGAACCAAACGTAGCAGGAGTTGGCATTCTGTCAAAATGTCGGTCAAAGTGTCCTAAACGCTGCACGGCTGGGTTGGACTGAAAGTTTAGCTTTGTACAATATGTACAGAAGTATGTTTGAAATGTTAAAGTAGTGGGTGTGTGCATCATAACTTTGAGGAAGACACACCCGTCTGTGATAGTTTAAAGCCTAAATTTCCGCAGTCTGCCCTCTACCAGGTTTGTATGTGTCTAATATTAATACCTCTACAAAAAAGAGGAACATTTGATTTGAAATAACCTGCACAGATGATTCATTTTATGTCAATACTTTGCACAGAATTCCATAAAATCAAAAATGTTAGCATGGTTGGCCGGCTGGAATTGGGTTGCTACCAACCCGCCAGTTTCCACTAGTCCCGGTTGTGCAGGAGCAGCTGGGGGTGGGGGGGGGGGGGGGGCGGTGCAACCATGTTAAAGGAGGAAGAGTCAACAGAGCCTGAACGCCCAGACACACCCAATTCAACAAGTGTGACAGACCTGCAGAGCAATGGGCCTGTGTGGAGCAATCAGAGGGCGTGTCTTTGCGCACACTCAGGAAAAACGGATCAGCTTGGTTTCTGCTCTCCCAGAAGAGCAGGAGTCACAGTCCGGATCACCTCCCAGGCCACCGGGCTGATTTACAGCCCTCTTTACACCATTCCTCTCCGGGTTTCCCGGGTGCATTTTCTTCCCAGCATTAGGATCGAGGCTCGGAGGGGCAACAGCAAACCACACATAAAAGGCAAAAACAGGAGAGGAAAGAGCTGAGGAAAGTCCACAACACGCAGATATGAAGGACAAAGTAAAGAGAGGGGGAGGAAAACTTCTGCCCAAGACTGGTGAGAGCTCTCTGTAATGCTTTTACCTTCCCTCTGCCTCCCCTTCCTCTCTCTCTCTCTGTTTCTCAGTCTATCCCTTTCTCCCTATTTTTGTCTCTCCCGGTCTGTTGCACTTTTCCTTTTCCTTCTTTTATCCCTGATGTCTCCCAGGCTACCGAATGCTTTGAGTTTCTGCAGTGTAACTAAATGCAATCCCTTTTATTCCTTTTACTTTCTTTCGTTTTTGATCTATTTTTGTCCTGTGGTACACTGAATAAAAAAAATGCACACGTCTCTGCACATTGTAGTCGTGTTAATACATCATTTGGTTTTGTACCATTTTATTTGTAATATTATGTAATTGTCGTGTTATCAATGAGGGTTCCACGCAGTAGTAGTGTAGTAAGACAGGAAAGGAAAAAAATGTCAATGCCTGAAAAGAGGAGGGACCTTTAACCAGCCAATTATCAGCAGAGGAACTTTATTGTTGCTTTAAAAGAGTGAAACAGCTTCCGACAGATAGTAAATTTACACCAGAATGAACCATAGGCAGGTTTTAGATTGTGCAGCTTAACTGTTTGTTTGTTGTTGTTTTTGTTTTGTTTTTAAAAAAAACAGTCCTCGCATGAATCCACACAGGCTGTTTTGTTAAGACATACAGAAGTTTATGCATTTTATCACTTGGCTTTCCTCACATACCAAAGCTGGGTGTGGTTGTCCTTCCACCACGAGGTGACTGAAGGCCAAATGCACAAATTCAACAGGTTTACTCTCACTGCAGAGACACGCTCAGTCCTGCTCTCCTGGTGTGGGAGAGAAACAGAGAGTAAAAGAATGCCCAAGGGTAAGACTGGGTATTTGTAGGGGAAAAAACCAGTCAAATAAACGGAAAGTGGGGTGTGTCGGTCCCGTAACGTGCACACACACACACACACACACACATGTGCGCACGCTTGCGCTTCGTTTGTTTGATTCATTTGACATTCTGTTGGTGTATTGCTGTTACCTTTATTTCTTTAGGTCGCAGTTAAGTTCATGCAGAAAGCCCATCTTTTCTGTTGCTCAGTTGGTGGGGTTTCTCTGGTTTTCCTGTAGATGGGGGCAGTCTGACTGGTGGAAAAGATTCAGTGGTTATGAAGCAGGAAGACGACAGCTCCTTTACCGTGAAGATTCAAGGGGCAGGATTAGAGGCGTTCGAGATGCAGGTAAAATAACCTTTTCTCTGGCGCTGTGATGAAAAGGTGTACTGGCTAGCATGTTTTTTGCAATCCTTGAATGCTCCCTGTGGTTTATGTGCTGCTGCAGCAGGCCAAAACCATGGCTCCCATTTTAATGACTTTAATTGACTTTTTTGTTTTTAGCCAAAATATCCAAACTTTAAGGGCAACTGTGCTGAGGCAGGGTACAATTGCCTAGTGTGAATGTGCCCTTTGTAAACCATGTACTCCATCTTTACAGATTCATGGATTTTGGCACGTTAAAGATGCCTTGATTAACCTACTTTCAAGAGATGAGGTATTTCCACGCTCCAATCTTTCACTTTCCTTTGCGGGCACAACTCTGGACCCCCTGGCAGAACTACAAGGTCTCAAGGGGCTTAAACCGGGAGCCATCCTCCGCCTGGTGGAAGGTAACAGCGGTGTAGCGTTTCTCGCCATTATTCATTATTCTTATTAGTCAAGTCATTTAAACATCAGATGTGTAATTAGAAAACTGACCTGCACAGTTGCCTTAAAGCGGAGCACGTCAGCTCCGTGTTATTCCAGTTTCTGCTCGCAGTCTAAAAAACATGCACGCTGGGTTGTTTGAACTCTGTAAATAGCCCCTCGGTGTGAGTAACTGGTGTGTGTCCTGTGACTCCTGCTTCAGACTCCAGCACCCCTTTGACCTAAGTTCCGAATGAGCAGGTTCAGAAAATTGGTGGACATCTTGTTATTTTAGACATTAAACTTTAATAGTTTTTCAGAGCCAATTTTTCCCTGTCAGATGCCCCTTTGTGTATCATATGCTTCTTTCCCTGTTCCCTTGCACACACATGAGTTTCTCTCAGCTCAGTGTAAATTGCTGAGTCGTCTAGTCAAAGTCATAATAATTTTTATAGTTGCAGATTACAGCTAGGTGGCAAAAAAGTAGAATTTTACTGCCAAGATGCTAAAATACCCAAACAATCGACTAAGCTATTTATTATGGGATATATGCAGCCTGGTAGATTGGTTCAAGGTGTAGTTCGTCTTTTAGCATCAAGCTTGTATTTGTGCACCAGGGCTTTAAAACAAGCTCGGGTTGTTATAGCGTAATAAGGCTACTGAACGTCATTCCAGAACCTTACACCATCCGCGCAGCCCGAATCCACCTTGCTCGTGTGCTGGATCTGCTAAGAGCCCCTGGACCCCAAGACGCTCTGAGAGATGGATGCTCACCAAGTGTGCTGGAGACTATAACACACACACAAACCACAGGTATACACATTTGATACACCCCTAAACCCTCACAAACCTGCATCCCAATACAATGGAGGGATGCAAAAAATAAAACAAAAAACAACCTGATCCGTCTCTAAATGGTGTTACAGACTCTAACTTGCATAATGGAAAGAGCCTGAAACGCTCTTTAAGCAACACAAAAACAGAAGAAAACAATCACAGTGGGGCACTTCCCGAATACCTCCACCCTGGTTCCTCAGAGAGACCGTTAATGGCCCTGCTGCCACACACATCCCAACCAGAAGTATGTGCACAGATTCCATCTATTTACCACTGGACCAGCCCATATCGAAACAAAAGTGACTAACTGTGATGTTTGTTTCCTCAGCCCCCTAGTTATCTAAAGGACATATCTCTCAGCTGCTGGAATCCCCCACCTGGACACAGGAAATTGCAGGGAGACTTCCTCTACATTACTGTGGTGACAATTGAGGGTCGACAATGTGACATCACTTCCTGTCCGAAGGGCTTCTTTCTCAATCGGTAAAGAAACACCACGTGCTGCATGAAAGAAAACTTTAATACATGCTAGCGGTGTGCATTTGTGTGATATCCTGCTTTCTGAACCAACCACACTCCTTTTCTTTGCCAGCTCCACAGAGGATGTGTTCGATCCTCGACCTGCACAGTCATCACCTGTTTGCCACAGTCTCACTGACCTACTCTGTCACATTAGCCCCGCCTTCAAACAAACGTTTGCGCTCAAAAACAGGTAACATTATTAAAAGCGTGCCTAAAACAGTGAGGGCACCCACAATAGAATGTTGTGCATTCCAAAGAAAAATCATTGACTTTTGTTGAATTATTCAGACAAATTACATAATTGCTCTGAAATTAAAACTAAACGTAGATTTTCACCAGTCTGTCCTCCGCCTCCTCTTTCTTCAGGCCTCAGCTGTCTCCAGTAGAGACGTTGCCCACTCCCTACCATACGATGAGTTGGCTCGGGCCTTCATGTGCCTCTCGCATTCACAAAAATGCTTTTACCAGACTGGGGGTGGATGAAGAACCAGCAACACAGGTGAACTACAACCACACAGTTGTTGCGGTTAATGCAGTTGTCGATCTTAATGAAACTAAATGCAACTGCGCGTTGTAACCAACAGGCTCCAGACTGGAATGAGGAGTTGCAAGCAGCCAGAGATCTTCCCGTCAATAGCCTGGAGGAGAGGCTGCAGAGGGACAGGACTCTGCTTCAGGTAGCTCAGTACTAAAATGATCCTTATTTTGCAATTGCAGGAGGGTTGAGATTTACACACCTTTCCCCCCCCAAGGTAAACAGCGCATTTGTAAGGGCTGTGAGGCAAGGAGCAGAAAATATTTTAGATGGATTTGTGGAGCCGGTAAATGGAAACCCTGAAGACCCAGCTTTCCTGTGGGGTGGACTGTTCATGAGCCAAGGGGCAGCAGTCGCATTGTTTGGGAGTGAAAGGGGACGCAGGTGAGCCAAAAACACAGGATCAATGATGTGAAGTTCTCTCATCAACACTAAACTGGACTAAATACGTAATTCAGGACTACAAGACCATATACTCTGTTCAAAAAAGTTAAATGGTAACAGTGAAATGGAAATAAATCATAAATGGAAGCAGAAGACTGAAGCTTTGAATGAGAGAACAGAAACACTCTTTCTTAAGGATGACCATAAGAATTTTGAGTGGCAGTAAAAGTCTCTTAGAACAGAGACAGAGACAGGAGAGGACTGAACCCAGCATTTGACCTCAGACTGGCGCAGAAGTGGAACAAAGAATTTGTTGTGTATGAGGTTTCGGAGTCTTGGACAAGATGAAAAGGAAACATTTGAAGCTTGGCTCCGTTGAGTCTCAAGGAAAGCAGGAGAAAGCAGCAGCAAAGAGAACATTTCTGAGGAAGCTGTACAAACAATCAAACCTCTGATAGAACTGCCTGCACGCAGGAAAAGGAAGGTGGCTGGACTGTCAGGGCCCCCTGCCGCCAGTCTTGATTGCAGCAGATGCTGCATAAATAACGTTGAACGGATTTGAATGAACCAGTCTTTCAAAAAACCAGAGTTTGTCCAAACACAGTCTATTCGCCATTGCTTATATTTGTTTGGCAACTATGAAGTAGAAATGTTACAAGGGAGGGAGGTTTCTGGGGAGGTCAGTGCAAGAGTTCTAGCAAGAATGAGGAGGGGAAAGGAGGTTGCTTTAGCCTTGTTGACTGTCTCCACTCTAGTGAGGTCGGTCAGTCTTTTTTTCCTGCTCAGTTGAACAGCCTTTTCTAGAGGAAGAAGCAGTGTGACAGTGATGACAGATAACCAACAGGGAAGCACCAGTGTGTGAGGACAACACTCCAGCCGATGAAATTAGGACGGCACCATTCAAATGGGTTGAGGAGAAAAACAAGTGCAAGAACAAATAGGATTTAAACCCTGCAAACATTTCTCTAAATGTTGCCAGGCTTTTACACAGTAGAAATAATATAACAGCTTGCGATGTAGGAGTCATATACATCCAGATTTCTTTAAGTATTTTCTCATTTCCTACTCATAGGACTGCTCAGAGGTTGGAGCTCCAAGGGGTTCAGGCCTACAGTAACATAGAAGGGCTGCATGGGCTGCACACTCTGCCCACAGCCATTGTAGATTACAGAGGAGTGCGCCTGTCTGCTCAGGGTCTGGCACCTGGATTAGAAGCCTCAGACCAGGATCAGGGGGCTTCTCCAGCCTTGCGGTAACTCCCCCACAGCCCATCAATCATTACTCCATTAACTTTGTGTGCTAATGCTTAAGAAATGTCCTCTTTTGTTCATCAGGGGCCTGCTGTATGGGGTACAGGCTGGACCTCAAGAGTCCCCCCATCGCAGGCGGTTACTGGAGCTCTTAGCTCAGGCCTGCAAACCTCTTTCCCTTCAGAAAAATGTTGTTGTAAAGCCGGATGGTTACCGCGTACCCCTGTTCACCTCCATCGATGCACAGGGACTTTTGGGGGCTGATGGGAGATTCTACATCCTGGATGTGTTCAGGACTTTCCCCGCTGATGCCAACTTCTGTCCAGAGGCAGAAACAGAAAGCCAGATAGTCTCTACAGAAGAGGCGGACAAGAAGGACTGCACAACTGATGGTTGGCCAGACAATTATCACTCTGAATATGGACTCCCGGTCGGCTTTGTTCACAAACTCTGTCGACTGAAGCCACAGCTGCTGCAGGCCTTCATCCAGCACAAGTCAGTTCCACGTGAAGTAATACCCATGATTTAACCCAGCTGATGAAAGGTGGTTTTTTTTTCTGCAATATTTTGTTTATTGCTTCACAGACACTGTCAGTTCAGTCATCATGTCAGAGAGCTGCTGGAACAGGATGGAGGATTTGAAGAATGTGCAATAGCTTGTAAGAAGGGATTCAGCAGATCAAACGTGGGATCTCAACCAGTTTAACACTAAATAATATTTACGTCATTGCAGGTGACTCTCGAGGCACGAAGGCAGTACAGGCGGCGTGTAAAGAAGTGGGCTCGGTTAGCGACATCATCTTTGAGATGCGCTTCAATACCAATGTCTTTTCTCCAGGTACTGCGAGAAATGCCACAAACACACGCAGGAATAGTTACAAGAACACAATGAGTCATTTTTGTGTCTTGTGTTCAGGAGTATTTTTCCCGGCTAGTGAAAGTAAATCAATAAAGCTGCAGCAGAGACTGCTGAGGGAAGCTGCGGCGTTCATCATCACTCGCCAGATACCAGCATTTGTAAGAATTATTGTAAATTTCTACATTTCTACACCAGCCACCTACACTGAAAGGGCTCAATTGAGCTAATTCTGTGTTTGCAGTTGGAGTTTTGCCTGAAGAGTCACGAAGCGCCGATGGATGGGGCTTCTCTGAAACAGGCGCTACATCAGCGAGGCATCAATCTTCGCTATCTGGGCCACGTGGTCAAGGCCATAGGCCATTCAGAGCACAAGGAGCACCTGAGGCATATCAAGGTTTGCTTAGCCTACAGGAGAGCCATGATCAAATATGTCTCAGTGATATGATAATTAGCATCACATCATGCTCTCTGTCTCCAACAGAGAGTTGCCGTGGGTGAAATCTTTTGCCGTTCGGCCAGACGGGTGTTCAACAACTACCTTCAGGTATATTAAACTTTTCAGTGATGAGAATTCCAAACTATTCCACACCTAAAATATAAGGAGTGATAAATTAGCAGGTCTGCTTTCAAAGAGGAATTTTAGCTTTGATGTTAATATTATGGCAGGGTGTGGATGTGTCCAGCCTCTCCGCAGCCATCAGTCACTTTCTCTGCTGCCTGCTCGTCAACCATTTCACTCCCACTTCTGTCGGGGAGGACACTAAGAAAAAGTCAAGGCGGCGTGGCCGAGCAACTGGGGCCATGGAAAATCCTCCCTGGAGCACTCTAACGGGTTCTGAGCTGTGGAACCTGGTCTGCCAGGAGTCTGTTGAAACATACAACATCACTGATGCCCTTGGGTAAGGACACAACCTTTGTTTGTTTGTTTGCGTTTGTTTTTAAAAGGATGTTTAACAATTTAATTTTTTTTTCTCTTTGACAGCTCTGGTCCAAACTACCTGGTGGAGCAGTATGGCCTGCAGAAGATCTCTTTACTTCGAGAGTTCTGTTTAAAGACAGGAGTGCAGGTACATGACACATGTGGAATGTACACATGCAAATACTTTAATCTCATTTGGAATTGTGACCACAGGCAATTATAACGTCATCTGTTATCGATAGCCTTTCCAAGATGGTGCCACATATGTGGACTAATTGAGTGATATCCATATAAAAAAAATCAAGCAGTCAGTGTGAACTGAAATACAAGTGTAGAAATGGCTGCATGATGTGGGGCTTTTCAATTCATGATCAAATGAATTGCATCTTTATGTCAACAGACAGAAATATTTCTAATCCAAATCAACACATTTACGGCCCAAGATTATGTCTTAAAATCTTCTAAAGTTAATGACTCTTCTGATGAAAATGGCAGAATCAATGCGAAACAATTCAAAATGTTGTTGTGTACAACAGGTCAGACTGAGAGACTACTTCCTCGATCACCAAAACAAATGTCCGATTGGTCCAGATGACATCCTCAACATCTTGCCAATCATCAAGCATGTTTCCATGCCAACTCCAGATGCATCAAAAGCCTATCAAGCTGCACAGACTTCTATGCAGAAAGGTGGGTTGGTTCTGCTCCAGGACCGTCATTTTGGTGGTTTGTTTTGGACTAAAATCTAAATCGGAACCCATGTGCAACACTTGTCATCTGGGTCTTGCCTGCAGGTCTGTTGAATCAGGCACTCGAGCAGTTGAAGGAAGCAGTCTACCTGTATGGAAGAGTGTGTGATGATCTCCAGCCTGAGGCCTGTCACTGCCACAGCCTGTTGGCTAAAGCAACCTTCCTGCAGGGGAAGGCAGCTGAGGTACTCCTGCAACAATTCTCAGCAGCATGAACACGTTTCAGTACAGTTCCAGTAACACTACTTTGGTATGCAAATCACTCATGACCTCGTAATATACATTCTCAACATTAAAATGGGGATACGTGACTGGTATATTAATAATACAGGGTGTATATTCCTTTAAATTCCTTTACTGGGCAGTAAATTATGATCCTTAATGTGCCACATTTTTCCAAGGCTCGTAGTGTCCAGCTGAAGGCTGTGGTCATCAGCGAGAGGGTTCTTGGCTTCGACCATCCGAACACCATCCAGCAGTATGTGAGTATTCCGGAACAACATACAGAAAAACACCTAAATGTCCTCTTGGTAGGAGGTGTGATTCTTATCACTTGTTTTACATGTTCAGGCCCTCCTGGGTGTGTATGCTTTTGCTGGAGGAGAAACCGTCTTGGCGCAGAAATGTTTCCTCAGAGCTCGTCTACTGACGCTCATTGTCCATGGAGAGGATCATCCATACATCGCAACAGTGGATGTAAGTTACACCTTTATATACAGCAAAAATAGGAACACTTTACACTCTGCACTGTGTATATTCACTCGAGTTCTAGATAAAAATCACAGTTTGAGGTTGTTGTATTTTGCCAGTGTACTTTCTGCTACTATCATTGACACAACGTTGTAATTTACAGGTAAAATTTAAAAGGACATGTGTTACCTGTAACAGTTACAGCCTCAAGTTCACTTTCTTTATTATATTTGGTAAAATATCGAGGCTTGCACGTGGATAAAAGGTTCAAAAATGTCAAACATCTGATTTTTCATTTTTATAAAAATGCATAATTTTGATTTGTTGTGACAAGTTGTGAGGACCATTAAAATATTAAATATATTATAAATGTGGCAAAAAATATAAATGCATTTTCCCAATACTTAAGCATTTGTATTGCCTTTAGCAGGCGAAAGTCTGAGTCAGCTGCCTGTGTTACACTCGTATTTAGTCAGGTGGTGAGAACGTTTGTTGATAATCCAGCTGGTTTTTGCAGAGCTGTCTTGGTTTAGTGCTGGCAGGAGATCACACGGGACATTACTTGAGAAACGCCCTGCAACTGCATATTTCCTTTTTTGGCTCCATAAACATGCACACTGCTCTCAAGTAAGCCACCAGTTATAAATTTGAGTTAATCTGTTGTGTGTCCTTCTCCAAAGTCATATTTTTTCCCTAATGTGCAGTCAGCACTTATTGGCCCAGTGGATGTGCATCAGAGGCGACTACCGAAGTGCTATGACCCACGAAAAAGAAGCCCTCACAACTTTCACCATCTTGGTCCGTATATCTGCTTGATGGAGATGAGTGAATTGGTTTGTGCATGCATGTATCCAAGTGTTTTTTTCCTCCCTTTTACTGTATCAGTTTGGAGAGGATCACTCTCAGACACAATGCAGCACAGAGTTCCTATCCACCATCACCAAACAAGCTGTGAAAGTGGAGCGTTCTCTCAGACAGGCAGGAGCTGACTGTACAGAGCAACCAGTGGAGGTATTTCAACACCTAAATATAAACCCTACAAAGAGATATTTTTTGTTAATCTTTATGCTCTGCTGTTCAGTGTTTCTCTCCTACAACTGACACTATTCTGGAGCAAATGGCTCTCATGACAGGGATCAGGACAGTTGCAAAAAGGTAAGCAGTCTCCAATATATGATATATACTGTCTCACACACACACACACACACACACACACACACACAGGCTCTAACAGCATGCATGTGTATTTGAAAGATTGGTAACTTCCATCTTCCACATATGACAGTGACAGTCTCCAGGATTTTAAGCAGAGGCACCAAGAGCTAAAAGCTTCTGTGGCAGAAGAACTGGGACTCAAGCTGCTCACCTCAGGAGTGATGGTTCGGAGTGAGACAAACCCGGCTCAAGAAATAGGATGCGGGACTGACCCTGAAGATGTTGGCTCTAAAGTGGAAAGTACTGTGAAACCAGTAAATGAGGGCTGTGTGGCCACTGTTTCAGCTAATGGCCCTTCTGAACAGACCCAGCATGAGGACAGTGACAGGACAACTTCAGAGGCAGTGGTGGGGACAGTGAATGGGGTGTCAGAGGTCAAACCAGCCAACGATGTTGCAGACAATACTGAGTCAGTTGAGGTAAATGGGAAAATAAATGGAGATTTGAACAGTCCGCCAGTCCTCAAGAGTAAAGGAACTTGGGCAGATGTGGTGTCAAATTCTGTTGCAACCAATAGCAAAAACAAGCAAGTTATCACTGCTAATAACACTGCTAGTGGAGCAGCTAAGGACTAAAAAACTGGGGATTAAAACTGGAAGATTCGTAGATTTCTAACTCGGTGCTGCTGATATCACTACTGTAAGATAGAAATGGACGTGGAATCCAGGAGACCACAGAGAAGCTTAAGTATTTTGTTTCAATTTGTGAGTTGTGATGAGGGGAGAGGGTTGTGGTCTGTGGCACTGGTAAATTCCATGCTGTATTTTTTCTGGCACATGCATACTGTTTTATGCATTCAAAAACTATTTTCAAAGGTTTGTAACTGTCTTTTTTTAATAGTGATTGCTTTTCATTTTCTTGCTAAATCATAATACAATGTAGAAAGTAGAAATAAAAAAAATTGACAACATTTGTAATTTGTGAAGCACCATGTGAAAGGTGTAGCATTGGTTGGTAGTCACCTTTCAGTCATCAATCATTTCCATATCCCACACAGGTCACTAGAACTAAATAGCATCAGGCTAAATACCCCCAAAAATATCATGTAAAATGTAGAAAAAACAACTAATAATTAAACAAATGTTAAACCTCTGTAGGGTAATTTCCATCTTGTATAAAAAAGCATTTCCTTTCCTTGAGGCATTCTGTTGTCATAAAAATTTCTACCAGAGGTTTTTTTATTTAGAAAAGTGCTTGGGCCTGCAGCACCATAAAAACATTCAGTAGTGTCATTCTTTGGCCAGGTTTTTCTTAATTTTCTCGGCGAATAATCTCCAATTTAGGGCAATGTTGGTACTCTGGTTCAGGTGGATCTTCCCAGGTGGATTGTGGGAGACTGTCAAGCACATTGGCTTCAAAAGTGATGACTGCTGTGTCGTTGAAGATGCCATTCATGTCGGATGGACAGGGAAGCTGCCTCTCTTGGCACAAACACACAGCCTGAGAAATGTAACTGTAGTCTCGTTTGAGATGTCTCGCGAGTGACCTGTGTGGAGCACACCCAGAAAATGTCACCTCCCCACAGGCATACATGTAAAATTCCATCAATCCATGACTTGTACAAACCTTTGCTTAATGTTATCGAAGCTGTTTCCAATTATTTTTATCAGAGGCAGGCACTGTTTACTCCAGTTCTTCCAGAGGAGGTTGTTGTACAGGGCTTTCCCACAGTGCATCAAGTAAAAGACAGTGGGTCGAGTTGCCAGACGCTTCCCCTCCTGCAAAGTCACAATAGAACAAGAGTTGAAATTTTACAGACATCCCAGATTTTGGAGTGTTTCTAAAAAAAAACAACACACACACACACACACACACACAAATTGTCAGCAACAAACCTCATTTTCTGTGAGCACAGTCAGACCCAACTCTCTCAGAACATTTATCTCTCCAGAGGTGAAAACCGGGTCATAAATAGAACAGTCCCTCACTGCTATCTATAGAAGGTAAATGGAAGACAACTGTGACATCATATAAAGGGTTGTTATACATAATCTCTTTTATCAACATAACTGCTAACCTGTATGGTATCCAGCAACAGCAGCAGCATTGCAAGCTGATAACGAGAGGAGACTGAAGATGAAAAGGATCCAAGGCCATAACAAACACACTCCCACAGCTGGGATGCTTCGCCATCATCATGTCTTCCCGCATCACCGTCTTTGGCTGGAGGAGAAACTGCTGATGGTCCACTATTCAAAAACTGCTCTGAAAAAAACAATTATTTGATAGGGTAACTGAGCAAAATCTGATCACTTAGCAGCCAGATATTCGTAATGCATGTGCAATAATGCATGTGCAAGATGCTCAGTACTCTGTTATTGTTACGCCTTTTGGTACATTTTCTTTAAAAATAAATAAATAAAAAATAACAACTCGGTATGTTCAGCTGTTAGTCCTGGTCCTATTGCACAGTTTGATAGAAGTCACTTTACTGCTGTAACATAAGAGTTTCCCTCGTGTGTGATAAATAAATAAATCGTGTGTTCTCACCTCTCCACTTGCCCCAAAAATCTTCGCACCTGATCTCACACCTACAATTGAAGGAATGCAAAATAACTCACAAAGAAGTTAGGTAGAAGCAACAAAAACGTGTATTCATCTAAATCATTAGCATTTTCCAAGATTGTGGTGATTTTTGGTATAACTTGACTTAGTATCTCACATTAAAACTCTGATTCGATTTATCATGCTCCTAACATCCAGCGGCTCCTGTGGGGACGTTGAATCGGGAGATACCTGACTTGTTTCTGATTTCCGTCCTTTTCGTCGCCGAACTACCTGCCACCTTTCCTCGTTGTCCGACATTTATACCAATATATATGCTGTCTAGACGCACACATAAACACTCGTTAGCACATCTAACATCGGTAACTTAAAAAATAGCAGTGGGACTTCTCAAGGTGTAACACATCGATCGACAACCTCTTCCGGTGCTTTTTCTTTTTTAAAGGAAAGCGCAGTGATATCTGTACGTTAATAATAGGTAAATTGTTTAACGAAGCAAATAAAAAAAACAAAAACAAAAAAAAAACATGTTGTCAATGCATCAGAATAAGCGCCAAGGCCAAGGCTTAATTTGACTAGAGATTTTAGTAAGATTGGTACGGCAACATTCATTGTGACAACCGGAAGTAGCCATTCTGCAATTTTACGACGAATGACACGAAGTTGCGTTCCTTGAGCTAAGGTTGCTTATGAGTAATGCATGTTTAAACTCTAAACAGAACGAATAAAAGTTTTCAGGTGAGTGAAAATATCCCATTTCTTGTGACTCTACTTAGTGTTTATGTGTTAGGACGACCGCTTTAAAATAGCTGTAGCTCATTATTAGCAACGAAACAACGTTTCTTGGCTAATAACATATATCATCTAGTAGTCTAGTCATTTAAATGCAGTATTTGTGTTTCTGTCTGACTTCATCTATGCTAGGAACGTACCAAGAACGGTTTATTAACCAAACATTATTTTGAAATAAATACCGGTACCGCCACTTAGTTTAGAGACTTATAAGACACCTCTTTTGGCTTTACTGAACAAGCCTGTGTGTTAAGGTTCGTCTTTGGAAACTGACAGTGTGTTTAAAATACATTAAGGTGTTAAACTGTATTAACTGTTGACATTTTGTCCAGTAATGTCAATGTCTCATCTCTATGGACGGAGAGATGAGGATGATGAAGGTGTGGAGGTGGAAAGCTTTGAGGTGACAGACTGGGACCTGGCCAATGAGTTTAACCCAGACCGCCGCAAATACAGGCAGACCAAGGAACAAGCAACATATGGCATTTGGGCTGAACGGGACTCGGATGAGGACGAACGGCCTAGTTTTGGAAACAAAAAGTAAAACTCTAACAGTCGTATCACTGTCAGTTTTGGGTCAATTCTGTTTACCTATGTAAATGACAAGGGCAAAATTTGTCCTGACACTTTTTTGTTTTGTTCATTTATAGATCCAAAGATTACACTGCACCAGTGAACTTTGTGAGTGCTGGTCTGCGTAAAACTGCATCTGAAGAGAAACGGCAAAAAGAAGAAGGCTCAGATGACTCTGATGGTAGCGGTCCTTCTGCACCTCCCCTCTCTCGCGGCACTGCACCCAAAAAACTTCAGATGGTGAATATAATTTTTTTTGTCCTTTTAAAAATATGGTACATTGCATTATGTATATTGTAACAAAATGCATTTTCCCAGGGTAATTTTGGGGGTACCAAGCACCAGAGGTTTGCAGGTGGCATACAGACGGGTAAAGGTCTAGGAAGCTGGGAGAAGCATACAAAAGGAATTGGACAAAAACTGCTGCAGAAAATGGGATACCAAGCAGGCAAAGGCCTGGGCAAGAATGCTCAAGGTGGGAAGACTTGAAATGGCAGTATTGCTGAGCTGTTTACCAACATTGCATTTCTTTTTTGATTTTTATATAGTAGTTGTACTGTATATTCTAACATTCCACCTGTTATTCTTACAGGCATTTTAAATCCCATTGAGGCAAAGGTACGTAAAGGAAAGGGAGCCGTGGGTGCTTATGGTAATGAACGAACTCACCAGAGTCTTCAGGATTTCCCAGTAGTTGACTCAGAGGAAGAGGAAGAAAAGGTACACCCAAGATAATATCAGCTGCACCAGCCATCTTTATTTAACATTAATCAATAAAATGTATCTGTTTATATTTGTAGGAATTTCAGAAAGAGTTAGGACAGTGGCGTAAGGATCCTGCAGGCACTGGAGTGAAGAAGAAACCAAAGTACTCTTATAAAACTGTCGACGAGCTAAAAGCTAAAGGAAAGTTGGCAGCTCGGAGCACAGCGGCGTCCGCAGGAGAGTTGGCGCAGGTCAAGGTATGTTTCACATGAGTTACTTTAGAGCTGGCCTAAAGGATCAGCAGCCGTTCTATCCATACCTACACAATATAGGTTCTGTACATAGCATTTGTGCTTCTTTTCTGCATTTTACACACTCAAAGAACAGTTGGTGATAATGTAAATTTGTGGATATTTGACAGTATGTGTAAAGGTTTTTTTTCTCTCAAATTAATTCATTCCCATTTATTTTTTCACTTTGTAGGTGATTGATATGACTGGAAGAGAGCAAAAAGTGTACTACAGTTACAGCCAGATGTCCAACAAGCACAGTGTTCCACACGAAGGTCCCCCCAGTCTGACTACTCGGGATCAGAAGGGATCTGGCTTTGCTGTTCCTGAACTGGAGCATAATTTGCAGCTGCTGATTGATCTCACAGAGCAGAACATATTACAGGTACGAGTCAATATTCCATCTAATAATCCTGGCTTGACTGTATTTTGTGTCCTATCTATTTATAACCCTTGACTACTGAAGCTGATATAACATTTTCTAAAGGTTTATAACACATCCATAATATTAGATGTCATTTATGTCAAAGAAAATTCAACTCCCTGCACAGTGTCACACCTACAAGGTGTCTGGTTGGTATGCTTGCACTGTACAATCTGTCTTTCTCTGCCACTTCATGCTTGGTCTCTTCTTTGTTAATGCCTGTAGTCTGCCAGACGTCTGCAGCATGAGAAAGACATAGTTGTGTCTCTGACCCACGAGGCAAAAGCGCTGCAGATTACACTGGACACTGAGCAAAAGGCAATCCAGAGAATGGAGGCTGTACAGGCACTGGTGGATCGTTTTCCTTCTGAGGACATGGCACCAGGGGAGGGACCCACCCTGCAGGTGAGCACACACGGACCAAGACAGCATTCAGCACAAAGTGTCATACCTCCTCTTTGTTGGACCAGTAAATCTGATCACAGGTTGATGTGTGACTCAGAACTCTGTCATGCCAGATTTTACTTTTTAAATGAATTTGTATGTTTTCTTTGTCTCAGACATTCAATTCATGTCGTGAATTCTAGTATATGTGTGGTTTTAGGAGTGTGCAGAAATTTTTGAAACTTTACAATCAGACTATTATGAAGAATACAAAACATTGGGGTTGGGAGAACTTGCTGTACCCGTTGTTCACCCATTGCTGAAAGAAAAACTTCGATCATGGGATCCTCTGAAGGTATGAGTTTTAAGCTTTCCTAATACATTCTTAGTTTATTTGCTTTTTCTTAAGCCAATGTTCTCTGATTTTAGGACCCCTCTTATTGTCTGGAAGAGATTGGTCAGTGGAGGGCCATTCTCGAATCTAGAGACCTTCACTCTAGTGGGCCAGATTCAAACATGGACCCTTACCATAGGTTACTTCAACACTCACCAACATGAAGCTGTGATTCTCTATTTGCATTGAGTGACTATTGTTATCTGTTCCTTCTTTATCGGTTCAGACTTCTGTGGGAAGTTTGGATCCCAGTGATGCGTTCGTGTGTGTTATGCTGGCAGCCCCGTATTGTGAGACCCATGGTGGAATGTGTAGAAATATGGGCTCCTCTCCTCCCCCGCTGGATCACTGATTACTTGTTGGAGCAGCTTCTTTTGCCACGTCTTCAGAGAGAGGCGAGACACACCTAACACACAACTCCTTTTAAGATGGATTTAGAAGTGGAGAATGTCTCGTTACTTATTTTTTAATTATTTCTGTTCATTTACATTTCCTGTTTGGTAGGTGGACAACTGGAACCCTTTAACTGACACAGTACCCATCCACTCCTGGATCCACCCTTGGCTGCTTCTGCTTCAGGCACGTCTAGAACCACTTTACCCACCAATCAGGAGCAAACTAGCCAATGCTTTGCAGAGGTGGCATCCCAGTGACACTTCAGCTCGCCTCATCTTGCAGCCCTGGAAAGATGTTTTCACTCCAGGGGCCTGGGAGGCCTTCATGGTGAAAAACATCATCCCCAAACTAGGTATGTATTTCTCTTTCTGATATCCAATGTGTGAAATGTATTGTTTTTCATCCTTGTCCTTTCAGTTTCTCTTCTTGTGACATCTCCGTGTTTCTTCTCCAGCCTTGTGTCTGGAAGAACTGGTTATCAACCCTCACCAGCAGCAAATGGAGCCATTTAATTGGGTGATGGACTGGGAGGGAATGCTGTCCCCCTCCAGCCTTGTGTCCCTGCTGGTCAAAAACTTCTTTCCAAAGTGGTTACAAGTCAGTTGCAACTCTTTCCTTCCTGTTGCTATGCTATGAATACGAACATGCATCTGGGTTTACTCTTAAATTCTCATATTTTTGTGTGACTAGGTCCTGTGTTTGTGGGTGAATAGCTCTAACTATGATGAAATCATCAAATGGTACTTGGGCTGGAAAAGTATGTTTAGCGATCTCATGCTTTCACAAGTGGTTATTAAGGAGAAGTTTAATGAGGCTTTGGACATCATGAACCGTGCAGTGTCTTCCGGCGGGGGTTAGTATCGCACTGTGTCTCACAAAATAAACAATAATTCCTGTTTCTGTTTTTCAAATATATACTGATATAAAGATGTGATGTATCCATTCTTTCTCATTGCATTCACAGGTGGATATGTTCAACCTGGAGCAAGGGAGAATATTGCATATCTAACACAGACGGAAAGACGAAAAGACTTTCAGTATGAGGCGATGCAGGAACGCCGAGATTCTGAGAGTGTCTCTCACAGAGAAGTCGGCTCTGCTTTGGCAAATAACTTTCTGGATTTTATCCAGGTCAAGGCAGATGAGAACAACATTGTCTTTATGCCCATCGTGTCCAAATACCATGAGGGTAAACAGTTGTACACGTTTGGTCGCATTGTCATTTATATGGACAGAGGGGTTGTGTTTGTGCAAGGAGAGAAAACTTGGGTGCCCACATCTTTGCAGAGTCTGATAGATATGGCTAAATGAGAGTGAACCATTTGGTTTGTTTTTTTTAACATTTCTTGATCCTGTCTTTCTTGGTCCTTAATGTCTTTGTAAATCTGCTAGTGTGTTAATAAAACTTTTGAATGTATGTTGTCTTTTTTATTACTTTTCAACCAGATGTAAATACATTTTTACAAAAAATATGTGGCTTTGACCTTTTGTATTGCATATTTACACACACACACACATATACTGTATATAGCATATTGAATAGTTCCAGAGACATATACTGGATATTTTCAATAAGAGCGTCTGACTGTAGGGGGCAGTGTAGGCACGTTCGTCGACGCTAACCAGTAATTTTGGTACTTCAGGGCTTCCGTCAACTGTTTTATACTGGTCTTCCTTTTGCTAATAAAAAAAGTGGTTTTCGAGCGGTCTTGTATTTTCAGATAAACTCAACCGTTACACAGGTAAGCTAAACGGCATACAAGTCTGGTAAAAAATATATCAGCGTTAGAGTCTATGGGTTTTATAAGCCGAGCAGCTAAGGGCACCTAGCCTGTTGTTCATCTGAAACAGCTACTATGCTAACGTTAGCTGTCCGCTGGCAGAGAAATGCTGCGAAACTATTGCCAGAAAGTTTTCAGATTTTATCAGATTTCCCCCCCATATATCCCCAATCCTTTCGCAGGCACCAATGTCGTCTGATACCCTGAAGAAGCGAAAGTCGAAGGTTCTCCGGGGCGAAGGAGCGGTCCCAGAGATGAAGCGAGGTCGCGTTGAAGGAGACCAGCAGGTATCGACCTACGGCCGCATAAAGCCCGAATTGTTGGACCAACTGTCTAGTGGTTGAAGATAATCGAAGTTGATAAAATCTCCAGTCTGCACTTGTTATTCGCAAATACAATGTAAACGAAAGATTACAATTATAGTTAAAATATCAGTGGTGGGCCGCAGTGGGGGTTCTCATCAGATGTCAGCCTCGACCAACTTGGGACATTAGACCCGGAGTATTCCAGACAAATATTACCTGACAATGGCAAAGATTATAGAGGAACTTGGGGAGATTGAATTGCTTCAATTTAAATTATTTGTCTATTGAACCCCCCTTTTTGAGTATGAAGATAAGTGAGTTGAACTTATGTGAACATCTTTCAATGGTTCAGGGTTACCATTGTTGTTTTGGTTTGTTTTTTTCAACTTTCAGGAGATACGAGTGTATAGTGAGGAGGTTGAGCTGGACAGCAGGGATGCCAAGCAAGATTACAAGCAATTTAAGGAGTCGTGTGACAGTCTGGCTAATCTGATGAGCGAGATTCAGAATCTTAAAGCAAACGGAGCCAAGGAGGGGGTAAGATGCATGTTTAAAGAAAGAAACCATGCAGATTTGTTCTCAAATTTGTGCCTGTGTTCTAAATACAAATGTTAAGCAATAAAATTCACATCTGCTCTCAGTGTGTCGAGGTGGAGCAGAAACGTATGCAGAGCTGCATCCTCTTCATGAATCTGAAAAAACTTAATCGCCTTACTCACATACGATTGAAGAGAGGCAGGGACCAGACGCATGAAGTAAGTCTATAAAGACCTTACACCAATTAGAAAATGGGGCTATGCCTCACCAGAGTCTTTTTATGCTCTTTATTGTCTCTGAACGGTGGTGTCTCTTCCAGGCGAAGCAGCGAGTCGACGTGCTGCACCTTCAACTCCAGAACCTGTTGTATGAGGTTTTGCATCTTCAGAAGGAGATCAGCAAGTGTCTGGAGTTCAAGTTAGTAAAGAATATTCTGCAAAATGTCTTATTTGCAGTTGTAATAGAGGTTTTCCCATTATGCAGAAAGAACAGTAAGAGATTTGTGTATTGTGTATAAGAGGGGATCTGAACTTCTGAGTTTAATCAGGCCTTGGATCTATTCTGGGTCTTGAAATCAGTCCACACGCACCTCACCACAGGTATTGAAGACATCCATTATAAATATAGATGCGTTTAGTCATGCTTCTGAGTATAATTTCACATATACAGTGATCAAAAATATACATTAATCACTTTTGTTTTGGCTCCCATTTCTGTATGAGCTGAACTCAATAATCTAAGACTTTTTCTGTGTACACAAAGGTTCTATTTCACTCAAATATTGTTCACAAATCTGTTTAAATCTTTCTTCTAAATATATATCTTTTGCCGAGATAGTCCACCCACATCATGGGTGTGGCATAGGAACGTGCGTGATAATGCACGGCCCCATGATGTGGGGATCTGTACACAAACCCTGGGAGCTGAAAATGCCCCAGTTCTTGCATGGCCAGCATACTGGCCCAACCCATGTTTGGACCCAACCCATAGTTTTTTGTTGACGGTGTCCACTGTTTTAAATATCGTTTAAAATGTACATATGTGGTATAGTTAATATTGTGTGAGAACTGAAGAGTTCATTGACATATCTTTTTTTACACCAGGTCTAAACATGAAGAAATCGACTTGGTTCCTGAGGAAGAGTTTTACAAGGACGCCCCGCCAGACATTTCAAGGCCCAACCTCACGAAAACCGATTCCCATCAACTCACACTGGCACGACTGGACTGGGAGCTTGAACAGAGGAAGAGGTCCGTAACCTGCACGTGTCATCGCACACAAGTCGCATACTGCCCTCAAAACATGCTTCTCTGAAGCCATAAAGCATGAATTAACCCCTCTGCTTAAACTCTCAGGCTGGCAGAGAAATACAAGGAATCACTGTCCTCAAAAGAAAAGATCCAGAAGAGCATTGAGGTGAAAAAAGAACATCTGTCAAGCTTGCAGCCTGGACTGACTGCTATTATGCAGGTATAACAACTTTATTGCTAGCATTTCAGGTTATTTGGACAATAAAAGCACAATATAAGTATCTTTTTTTGATCAAGTCAGATAATTACCCTCCATGAGTGAGTGTTTCTAAAAATGCATATTTATTGTCTAATCGCAATCAGTGATCCATCTTCCTGTTTGTCTCCAACCACAGGCATCAATTCCTGTGCAGCAGTATCTGTCCATGCCTTTTGAACAAACCCAGAAACAAACAGAGGTTGCCCGCCACCTCCCCCCTCCTCTCTATGTCCTGTTTGTTCAAGCTAATGCCTACGGCGAGGCCTGTGGTGGGTAGCCAGGACCGGTCAAGTTGTACTGGTTGGAGTCCAAAACACACTCTGGAGTGTCAATGCACTTTTTTATTTCTATTTCAGATAAAAACCTGATTGTTTCCATCAATGGTGACGTGGATGAGGCCAAGGCTCTATCCAAACCTCAAGAGGATTCCCAGGGTACTAACAATAATTCTATACTCACGTGACTCCACATTTATGAGACGCATCTTTGTGCAGCTGATTTTCCAGTTGGACTCTGCCGTGTTTGGGTTCGACAGTTTCTCAGATTTATCAACACTTTCTGCTTTCCCACAGATGATGAAAGCGATTCAGATGCAGAGGAAGAGCAGGAGAAAACGGTGCGCTGCACACACACACACACACACACACACACACACGCACGCTCGTGCTCAGATCTTAATAAACACACTCTATTCTGACACATAACCGTTCCTCAACTATCACTTTATAGTTTTGTGGATGTTATTGATCGTTTCCTGCCTTCAGTTGTTTTCTTTTCTTTTACCTTTCAGAAACGGAGACGAGCCACTACAGGTGGCCAGCTGGATGACAAAAGAAGGGAGATGCTGAAAAGGCACCCTCTGTCTCTCTGCATAGATCTCAAGTGTAAAGGTAAGCTCTTCTACCCGTCTGTCACTGTCTACAGGCCTAACGCATGCTGTGGTAAAGGGAATCTTTCCACATTCCTTTATTTTTCCGACCCAGTGCTAACTTTTCAGTGTATAAAATGTTTTTTGTTTCTACCCTATATAGTTGAAATAAATGATTAGTTCGTTGGGCCTCTGTGGCATTAAATGTTGGATTTCTTGATCTCTGGTTTGTTCCCACAGATGGCAGCATCCTTTATCTTTACTTCTACTATCTGATGAATCTGAACATCATGACAGTGAAGACCAAAGTGTCCATTCCCACGGATCTCAACACAACCATCAGCGGAGGGTGTGTTGTGTGCACGTTCGCTCATCTGCATCGGAGTGGAAAGTGTTTAAGACTGTTTTCTTTTTCAGGGATTTGCTGAAATCAGACACTCTGCTCAGCTGTCTGTACGCCGGTGACCACGGAGGAGAAACCCCCAACCCGGCTAACCGCTACCAGTTTGATAAAGTCAGGTGAGAATATCAAAGACGGCTACAAACCGGAAACGCAAGCATCAACGCCGCATTTATTAAACATTTGTGGTTTAATTGTTGCTTCTTCTTTTTTTTCTAGCATTGTTTGCTTCAGTGATTATGTGGAGGAACTCGGCCATCCCTACATGTGGGTCCAGAACCTGGGAGGACTGCAGTTTCCAGTGGGTGCTTCGGAGGTGGGTGTTTATCCGTACTGTCATCCAATAGGAGCACAGACACTTACTGGTATAATGCTGGCGCACTCTCGTTCTTTCCCAGAGTGTTTGCAGTGGCAGCTCCCTGAGTGCCAGCCAGATGGAGAAAACCATGAAGCTGCTCAAGCGACGACTCCAGTCCCGCTTAGCTTTACACCGACAGTTCGCCTCACTGGGTATGTTCCTTGTACCACCACCAGATGAAATAATTTACAAAGATATTCAGACTTAATCGTTCTTGTGTCATCAGAGCACAGCATCATCCCGGTCTCCAGTGAGTGCTTGTACCTGTTCCCTGCTAAGATCATGTCCCGGTTAGTTCGCTGGGTCGCTATCACCTATGAAGAGTACAGGGTGTGTGTATTATTGTATGCATGTGTGCGTGCAGCATTACAGTTAATGTCTAATACTAAGAAGTTCCATATTTTTGTCCATGTAGGACCTGCCTTATACACAACATGTCACTGATGCTGGGCTGGCAAAGGAGACTGATCTGTATTTTATGGGTGTGGTGGAGAGGGGCACAGGTGAGTCTTTGTGCTGCTGGTTATTTGCCCACTATTTGTCATTTTAAGTGTTTAAAAGAAAATCCCTGCCTTAAACTGTGTGCAGCTTGCCTCCAGGCCGCCGTAGTGCTGAATCCCCGTTACCCAGAGGTCTCTCCTCTGTTCTCCCTGTCCCTCAGCTGGAAGGGGGAGCGTAGCGGACAAACTGACGACAACCTCAGGGTACGACTGCTTTCTGCCATACGTGCTCTATAGCTGAGTGTTGTGCACACTCTAATACTAACAGGTTTCCCCACCTTTGCCTCCTTTTACAAGGCTATGGAGAGCGAAGTGAACGTGTTCAAAAATGAACTACAGGGGCCGCATCCGGGTCACCAGCTCTTGACCAATCAGATCTCACGTCTCTGTGTCTGTTTGGACGTGTACCTGGAGACTGAAGGGCAAGACGATGGCGTGGAGGGGCCGAGAGAGTTCCCGCGGGAGAAGATGTGTCTACGCATCGTGAGGTACATTTAAACAACTATTTTTTGACACACTGTAAAGACGGGAAGAGTTTCTGGATCTCTGACAGTTGTGTCTCCCTCAGGGGACCCAATCGTCTGAAGCCGTTCAAGTACAACCACCCTCAGGGCTTCTTCAGTCACCGTTAGATGTCTTCATGGGAAACGTTATCGAGTATACTCAAACCTTCTGAAGTCTGCAATTTGACATTTTGATATATACATTAAAAAAAAATCTTTCAAACTTTTTAAAAAATAATAAAAAACTCTTTTAATTTGAGCCCCTGTTCCATGATGAATGCTGTTATATTCATCTTCTTCTCCCTTCTTGTCAGGGTCTTGCACAATAAATATCAGTCATCCTCTCGTTAAATCTGGTGGACTTTCTGTTTTGGAACTCACACTACATTCCTCCTCCAGCCACTTCTCCCACGCGCATCCTGTTTTTAAGATGCACTCACACATTCAGTGAAACATTTCACATTAAGATGTTCACTTTCAGCAGCTCTTGCCCAGTTATCCAGGTCCCTTTTGACAGTTTTCACCTCATGGTCCAATTGATTGACAGTTTTTAACAAAATATCTTAGAGTTCATGGACAGCTGGAAATACCACATTTTTCTAATGACTGCATGCACCTTTATATCACCTATTCAAGACAAAGAGAAGCAAATGATGCATTTTGTATACTGTTTATTAGCCCAAAAAGATGATGGTAGATGTCTGTATAATGTCAAAGACAATAAATTATTTAAGTACAGTTTGCAAAATAAGTGCAGTTTATACAAAATAACAAACATAAATATTAAGTTGAAAAAATAAAACAGTCATGGTCACAAAGCGAACGTTTTCTATGGTGCTCTGCAGTCTAAGTTTGGAATATGAGACAAATAGTTGATTATACTTTGAGAACTTTCATAAAATCAGAATTTACAAGTTATTTACATTCTGGGCTCAACCCAGGTTTTGTGTACGTGAGAAAAAAACCAAGTGAGATTGAGCTTCCCCCATAACGAAGCTTAAAAACCTGACACAGGTCTGAATGTCAGCATTGTCAGAGTTAAAAAAAATCTGAACCAGCAGATAAACTTGTGAGCTGGCAAACCTAAAAATGTGGCTTTTACGCCAACATGACGTCACAGAAATAGTTAAAAAGCACCGAAACTCCTGTTCTGAGCAAGTGCTTGTGTTGGGTGAAGAACAGCTGACCTCAAGTCAGCCAGTGTGACTCCTATATAAACCAGAAGCATTGGACCATCCTGCTGTTTCCGATTTTTGTCCTCCCAAAACCCTCAGTATGCTGAGAAAATGTCAAAATTCTGAGGGTGAAAATACAAAAATATCACAGATTAGCTGAGGTCCCGCTTCTCTAAAACCTCATCTCCCCATCTCAGGGTGATGGACGAAAGCGACGAGAGTCTGGTGGTCTTCCCTGGCCATCTCCTCAAGGATAACTGTATCCATGTTTGACCTTCACGGTCCCTAAACTGCACCTGCTCTGTCTCTCGTGGCTTTACAAAGGATTGGCTTTCATTCTGCCATTGATCCAATCGATGTAGCGGGTGACGCGGGTATAGACCCCGGGCTTGTCCTTCTGTCCACACCCATCACCCCAGCTGATCACGCCCATCAGGGTCATCCTGTCGTTGTTTCGACAGACGAGAGGACCCCCAGAATCTCCCTGTGGTTAAACCAGAGCCAAAAGGAAAAAAAACACAATCAAGAATGGGAAGTTTTGTGACATTGCGCAACACTACGACCCCCGGCAGACTGTGACATTCTCACCTTGCATGCGTCATCCCGGCCTCGGGTGTCGCCCGCACACAGCATATTGGAGGTAACTGTCCGTCCCGACAGCACGTCCGGCACACAGCGCTCATTGGGCCACAGGCGAACGTGGCCTCTTTTAACGCGCTCGGAGTACTCAGGTGAAACTGGAGACAGTAATTATGTTAAATAGTCGTATGTGTAACGCCGCCCTCTGCTGGACAATCTGGGGAATGCCATAAAACTGCATGAGTGATTGAGGGCAGCTTACATTCTGTAGTTTTTCCGTAGCCCGAGATTTCGCACTCGGTCCAGTCGGGCAGCACCAGGCCACGTTCGGGGAGGCACACTGGGTAAACCTCCGGAGAGTTGATGGCACAGATGCCGATATCTGTCTTCAGCTTCAAGAGGGCTGCAGTGGGAAGAAAACCAATGAGGGAAAGTACGAAGAAAGAAGGGCCCAGAAACGTACGCCTTAGTGGTTAAAGAGGAGTTTGTTTCCGACAGGTTAGAAAACCGAAATGCTCGCTTACCGATGTCATTGTCGAATGTTTCTGACTCGAACTTCTTGTGTATCCAGTACTTCTCGACACCAAAGATCTGCTCGCTGCTGGAATTCATTTTCCGGAAAGTTCTCCCCAGAATCACCTCCAGATTTTCAACTTTCTCACTGACAAGACGAGCATAGAACGTGTTTCATCTCCTGCAGATGTGTCGGCTTTACTGCGGCGGTTCCGCTCTTACTTTTCTTCAAAGCAGTGCGCCGCAGTCAGGATCCAGCAGGAATCAATCAGGACCCCTCCACATCTGTAAAAGTGCTGCTTGTGACGCCTCTGGAAGACGTTGATGACCGCCTGCCACGGCTGCTCGGTGATGTCGCTCTCTCTGCCCCCAAACATGCGGAACACCGGGTGATTCAGGGTGTTGTCCAACCGCTGGCCGCAGGTTGCTACAGAGCGGACATGATGGTCGGTAATGGTTACTACGCGCCAAACCCATCAGAGGAAGTGGAAACGGTGATCATCACAGGACGTGAAGCGGTAATACCTTTATTATTAGTGTTGGTAGGAGCACGGGGGCCAGAGGTGGTCAGGATGGCTGGTTTGGCTAAATAAAGACAATAGCTGGGTCAGTCTGATGACACGTGACCTTTGACCTTAACTGTTTGAATTCAAAAGTGACTGCATCTTGATTATAGGATCATGGGTTAACTCACAGCATTTAGGGACATCACACAGCTCCCACGTTAGACGCATGTTCTTATAAACGTGGCACCATGGACCTACGTCCCCATCTGGATTTCTGTTGGATAAAGGGAGAAGAAACTGCATTGAAAACCAGACTTTTCCAGACTCTTTTCCCTTTTATTTCTATATACTGGAACACCTACCTGCAGAAATTGTGGCCGCCCAGCCCCAGCTTCAGTGCATCAGACCTCCAAGCATTGTTGAGCTTGTGCGTTATGGCCGGGTTGTCCCACGGGAGGCAGCGAGAGCCGCTCTTAGTGACAGACGCGGTTCCTCTGTATGTCAGACCAGAGCCCAGCATGCATTCGTGGTACCGATCTGCTCAAAACAAGCAGCGACACAAAGCGTTAAGGTGGTTGACTGCAATCGTTCGCTTGAGCACATTTGTGAGAAACTGCACCTTCAGGACATTTGGGAACAGAGCAGAACTCCCAGATGACCTGGGTGCCTTTATAGACGAAACACCACGGGGTGCTGTCGTTGTCAGGGTTCCTGAGGGGGAAAAAAAGGGGACAAGTAAACATTTAAATGCTCCGGTTTCTCCACCAGGTTCAAAACCGCTTTGAGTTTCCAGCACTTTACCTGCAGAAGTTGTGGTTGCCCAGTCCGAGGCTGCTGGCGTCCGTCTTCCTGGCTGTGAACCTCCTTCCTCTCAGTGTTGTGGAGTTCCAGTTGATGCACTCCGCCCCCGAGTGGCTGATGCTCCATGTGCCACGGTACCCCTCACCCCGGCCCACAGCGCACTTCTCATTAGTGTCTATTGAGGAGAAAAAACTAGTTTTACCAGGATATAATGCCCGATATTTCATCAGCCTCGTTACAAAAATAACTTGGGAGGAATTATGAAGTTTGTTTATAGAACCAGTGGACCCATTTGCGTCAGCTGGGGTCCTCGTGAGCTTTTAAAGCACCTTTTTCTTTTTTTTTCCGCAATTTGTGGTTTGCAACAATGGTCAACCGTAAACTGTGTTGAACGCAAGAGCCGGCGGAATTATTGGGTCTGGACATCGTGTCTCATTACCCTTTTACTTGGGTTCGAATAATTATCCCACTGAAAGGGTGGGGCGTGTCGAAAGCCGTAGAAACAAAAACATTCACATCCCAAACTGTCTTTCCGTGGTTTATGGAGTTTTTTCTTCTCTTTTCCAAACCACGTCTCTGGCGTCAGAATGTGACTTTATCTTGACGCGTTACCAGCTGCGACCTTCATGAGGCGCATGAGTCTTTGGTGTATTTGGGCAAAACAACAAAGCGTGATTCCGGAATGAGTGGCTTCATTGATTAGCGTGATTTAAGAGGGACTTACTGATCTCACAGTGAGTCCCGCTGAAGCCCGTCGGACACTGGCAGATGTAGTCCGAGGTGTAGACGGCCTCCTTACACGTCCCTCCATTATAGCACTGAGAGGTGTAGCAGCCTGTGAACAGACACACACATCTGTCATCCCTGTGCTGCACATGTTTCATGGAAATTTGATGCATATGTGTGTGTGTGTGTGTGTGTGTGTGTGTGCCTGCTCCGTGGCTCTTGTATCACACCCCGTATTTTTATAGCTTTATAATGTGATGTCATTCTTTTTTTCTGGAGCAGAACTGGTTCGAAACCATCGTCACTCTGCTTTTTCATTTGTTATTTCAGCATTTCCTAAATACTAGTGTTATTTAAAAAAAAAAAAAAAAAAAAAAACTGGCAGTTTGGCGGTCTGAAAATGTGGTTTGAATTTATCCGAAGGCGCGGCGGTCGAATTCACGGCTGGAGTGAAAGTGCTCAGGAAGCAATGCCTGGCAAGGTGCATCTTAGACTAAATACACCCACTCAAAAACACAGAAACGCTGCAGTGGGTCATGTGGCGCGCTGGAATCACAGGGATTATGGACACGTGAGTGGTGCAGGCACACTGGAGGAGAGGGACAGTTATGTGGTAGGACAAGGACACAGAGACTGGCCGAGAGATTCATATTAAAAGAAGCTGTTAAAGGAATTTAAATCGGACGATCAACACCTGAGTGCGTGTGTTTGTGTGTGTCCGGCGTTACGCATCCATCCACACTCACTTATGACAGGCACAATGTGACAAAGTTCTTGTCCTCTTGCACAACGGCAATATTCCACACGCTGGCCCCTCCAACGCAGCCAGGTTTCGCCAGAACTACGCATGGCTGAGGTCTCGCTATCCACACAATATACTGAGAAAACACACACATGCACATGGAACATTAGTATACGTGTAAAACACACATCTGGGTCACATCACAGCAGGAGAAGCTCGCTATGCCGACAGGAAGGAGCACAAAAACAGTGAATTAAAAGACAGTGAGGGTGATTGTGGTAGTGTTATTGGGGGTAAAAACTATGCAAGTGTGATGGGGCTCACGGGAGGTGTCAAGGGAAGGTGGCGGGTTCTTGACATGAATTATCAAAAGCGTCCGTCTAGATGACTGCCGGTCAGGCTCACCTCTGTAAAATCGGGTTCCTCTTTTCGTGCGAATGAGGTCTACCTGCTGCAAGAACACAGAAAGCTTTTTAAAATGTTATGTTGCTATTGCTTCTGTCTTGGTTTGAAATAACTTTAAAATTATTTTTAAACAATTACGGCTTCAATATTGGGAAATGTTGGGTGCAGTACTCACGTTGTCCGCTAGGCAGCAGCAGAGAGCAGACAAAAAGACGAGGAAAGTTCTGTTCATGGTCGCTGTGAAATAAGAATAGAAGTTGTGAATTGAGACATTTATATTCTACTAGACGGAATTGAATATTGATAATAGTAATATTGGACGGTGATCACACTATCAGCCCTGGTCACCTTCTCCCAGCTGTATACTTTATCTGTACAGCTTTCTTCCTCTAAGCTGCTGCAGGGTCACACATGAGGGGAAATACTGGACAAAGTCAGGTGCTTGTAGGAAAGTCGTTTTAGTTTAGACAGAATGTTTTAGCTGACAGGGGAACATGTTTCAGTCATCTTCCTGCCTAAATGGTTTTCCCATTTATCCTATTTCATCTATGACTTCCAGGATGGGAGTAAACAGGAAGGAGATTATCCTCAATGAATCCTAAATTAGATGCTGAGCTCCACATCAAAAACAACCAAGTGGGGATATTTCTGAAGGGATGACAGGAAGCATGCACAGCCGAGGCTTTGTGCACCACACTGACAGCATTCCCCCTCTAAACAGAAAACTCCCAGCTGTGTTTTTGCCACATGACTCAAAAAGGAGAACCCTTGAGCAAGGCTCGTATGTCGCTTTAGCACTTTCCTGCTAGCTTTTAATATTAGACTAGTTCCTTTTTCTCTTTTGAAGGGGATTATTACCTGCGGCATAGAGGTCATGTGACAGCTGCCATGTGTCTGTTAGCAAAATACCTCAAAAAATTATGGGTGCATTTTAAGGGAATTTTCAGGAAATGCTGATATATATTTAAACTGTCCTGCAGGTGTGAGGCGCACACGCAATATTTTAGCGATTACAACAAAGGGCTCTCCAAACTAAAAGAATTGCTGTATCAGCTGTTGACGCCACATGAAAGATTTTACAGACAGACACATGAGCTCACGTTTTCAAGCCCTCCCCTGAATCATCATCTGTGGCTGAGCGAGATAATAAAGAACAGCACTGTTTTCATACATCAGTTAAACAGCAACGCACACAAAGTGCTCAGGAATGTGGGGCTAATTATTGTCGCTACACCAGACTTTACTTTTTCGCTCTGCTTATTGTCCAAGGGAACTAAGAGTCCCTCTCAGGGTCGGACTTTTAAAAACAGCCACACTTATTCACACTCACTCACCATTAAGAGGACGGGTCCCCTGTGATCTCTCTTAGCCTTTAGACGAATAAAAAACACCCAACGACCTGCACTTTTGCCCCCAGAACGAGCCTCGCTGGCAGGGCCACAGCAGCCTCCTTTTCCTTTTTGTTTCCTTTGTGCAGCTGTTGGGCTCTGTTTGCTCCCTCTTGCCCTGTCAGCTAAAAACATGTGTTTCCTGCTAAAGTAATGCCAGAGAAGGCCTCGTGCGATTCAGGAAATGTGCATGCATATCAACATATGGACACACTCAAACATGCAGCACATGCACGCGTCCGATTAGACCGTGTGTCCATCCCACCCCTTTTAACACGCTGTGGTTTGGGTCACACAGGGGGCCCCGTGTGGGCGTTCATCTGAGGATCCTGCAGTACAAATGGTCCATGTTTGTGTTGTGTTTGTGGTCTCTTTTGAAACATTTAATGCACTTGAACACACATAATTGTACACAATTAAAGGGTGCTTGGGGCCCCCCAACTTTCCCTAACTAAAGGAGAAAAGAAATCCTTGATTAAAAAAAAAAAAAAAAAACACATCTCCAGATGAGTCGATATGCTCTAGTAAGCATAAACCACTGACCCACTAACGCTGAAACGATTAAGGCATTTTTCGGTTACACTCAGTTGAGACACGTTGAGTCGCAAACGCAGCCTGAAACAGTTATTGCGGTTCTCCTAGTAGGTCAAATATGAATGGAAGGAATTAAAACAGGTTTGGATGCAATGCCAAGCAGACGGTGAGTCAGCCGTGGCTTCACAGCAGTGGCCTGAGATGCAGCGCCGAACCCCCACAAACGTGCAGCGGATCTGAAGGCCTCGCCCTCTGGGCCGCCGTGCACTCCGCAGTATTTTCAAAAGTGCTGGGACGGCCGCCGCCGTATCTGTGGCGAACGCACTGGCACGGACGTGCAATGATGATTCTGCTCTGAGGCTGCGAGGGCTACAGGTGACACATTCTTGTCTTCCAGTAACAAGGAGGAAATGTCAAAGTCTAAAATTGGTAGTGTGGTTAGAAGGCATGCAGGAAACATAGTTGCACCTAAATGTGACGTTAAGCTCATGTGTGTGTGTTTCTTTGCTAGTGAAATATTAAACCTTAATGGCGGATGGGTGGACTGCCCACACTGGCACCCAGAGGATAAAGGAAACACTTTTATGACACCATTGTAGCACTTTAACAGTCCTTAGTTTTCTGATGACAACAATAGTTCTGAGAAGTGCAACATTTATGGGACATAAACTGTATATTTCTGGCCAAACTGGCTGGACATGGCTGGGATTTAACCTGACCAATAGTTTCATTTACGTCTCTTGTGTGGGTGTGCTATGACATTTAACGTCATGCTGGTGAGCCGTGAGAAGGTATTATGCATTCCTTCCTCCAGGATTTTCAGTCAAGCTTCACAAAACTAGTTGCGGTCTAAAGAACAGAGGGTCACATTGTTGTACTAGACCATCCCTCTGTGCTGGGGAGCCGTAGGCTCGGTTATTAACAAGAAACGGGAGCCTGTAGCCAAGACAAGTACATGTAGCAAGAGCAGGTGTTGACATTAGAAATGAAATATATGGGAGGATGAGAGAGGTATGTGGAGATGAGAGAGAAAGAGGAGAAGGGGCCTGGCGGGGGGGGGGGCAAGGGGATGAATAAAAAACCCAGAGGTCAGCACAAAGACTGTGAGTCGTCCTGAGTCACCCCAGCTTCCAAGGAGGGTCGAAGAAGAGGAACAGATGGAGGCAGTGATAGGATTTCTGCCGATTAGCAGCATCAATAGATTCACACACAATTGAAAGTAGTCAGGCCGCGCATTAAAAGGAAGTTTTTGTCCGGAGTTTCAGTGACCCGCAGCTCGAGACTGAGCTCTGTTTATATGTCCTGCACATCAGATTGGCTGTGACAGCCCTCGCTCTCGCATAATGTGCACCTTTCTGGGAGCATAAGAGTAGAGGCTAACGCTTGAGGTTTTGCTGCTGCTGTGGCCATTGTGTGACCCATCTTTATCCTCTGGCTGACATACTCCACGCTGGAGATTTACGACCCGTGAGTCAGAAACACAGCTGGCCGTGATGTCGGGAATGCTGCTAACGGATACAACTTCTACTTTCTCCCCACCTACAACTCGCTGTTGGAGCGATAAAGAGTATCAGTGGTGACGGATGTGCCGGGGAGGAGGATTCCCAGCTCCAAATCCTCCAGCCCATTAGCCTGATAAGAGCCTGGGATGCTTTATGACTTATGGCTCTATGTCATAAAAACACACGTGTAAAAGAAAAGGAGTAATAACAGAGCCAGTCCTTGATAACAAGCGTCTGCAGCGTCCGGCAGCAGCAAACTGGACCGCCGGCATTTCTAACAATGTAGTTTTGTGTCCAAAAAGATTTAAAGTGATGTCATAGGGAGATATGAGTGAGGAGAGCTTTGACTGGGAGGGAGTGTGAGATGGGTTTGTGATGATCGAACAGGTTGATGAGCGCAAAGAAGGTGAAAAAATGAAATGATAAAAAAAACAAGGTTGAAATAAGATCATAAAAGTGACACCAGCATAATTACAACCCTCAAAATCAGTATTATCAAAACTGTGAAGTGTCCATAGAATTGGGTTAATTAAATGTATCCATCTTTTAAAAAACTGCTTAACTTCGGTGAAGGTCTTGTAATATCCTATTACTACACCGCTATGTGCAACTCAAGCCCTTGAATAATACACGCCTGCAAAATCCTCACAGTTATTCGCTCTGAAGCGGACAAATTGGTAGAGATGAGCACAATAAGACCACCAGCAGAGAACAGGCTGGTGCACGAAACTCCTCCATAAAACCGGTTTTAATCGGTTCAAAAAACCCTCCTTCTTACCGAGTTTGAGATCTTTTGCGTCTTCAGCGTATCGCCTTCTCAGCAGGAGCTCTTCGGCTCGTCCTCTCGCAGTGAGCTGAGCTCCACGCCGCTGGCGCCCTTTATCGCTGCGCTCCGATCGAGCTGGTGCGTGTGAGGGGAGGGCTGCTGTGACCTCAGCGGAGAAACAGAGCTGGCTGGGCCGGATGAGGAAGACGATGATGATGATGATGATGATGATGATGATGCAGCCAACTGGGCGGTGCCGATACGGACGGGACTGTCCCGAGTGATTCAGCGGGGCAACGAGGCAAATTGCACATTTTACCCCGAAACTTGTGTAGAAATTGAGCATTAATTGGTCACAATCTTGTATTCAGCCTCCTCTTCTCTGGAAATGTGTTTTTTGGCCACAAAACCCTCTGATTTCCTCACAGTTCCAGCCAATTTGGTGTTGATTTGTTCTCTTCCCATGTGTTTTTGATGATAGAACACACGGATGCACACACACACACACACACACACACACACACACACACACACACACACACTCTATAAGTGAGACTCTCAGGGTTGATAATCCAAGATGCATTTTGCAAAGTTCTGTTACTGTTTTGCCTCAGAGAAAAGCCAGATTGATTAGAAATTCTGGTCAATCATCCTCTGTCACCCATAGTTTACATTATGTGCCAATAAAACACATTTGTGACATTTATAGAGGATTTTAACGCTATAAATAAGACTGTTTTTGTGTTGTAATTGTTTTCTGGTTTAAAGAGTCTTTTATTAACCCTGTTTTGTCTATTTAACACAAGGTATCCTATATTTCCTTTTTAATCATCAATATGTTGGCGCTCATTAGAAAATGGGCCAATTGGAGTCTTAAACTACGTAAGGTTTGTCTTACTGGACGAGGAAACTGTAGAAAGCTCACGCCAGCATGGGCAAAACATGCACTCTCTATAGAAAAACACTTCACTTGGAATTAAACCTTCATACTACGTGCACTTTTGAGATAAATCACTTTTGTTGGATTTTACAGAGTAAAACGCAACTGTACAACTGATCGACGGGTTCTGTTTACACATCTTGGTCTCTGTTGTTTACCAAAATAGGCAATAGATGAGAAGTTGGCCCCGTTTTCTGGGTAGCATAAACACGAATCGCTCCTTCTTGCAAACATTCCCAGTGGAATGAAGGTGGTGTCGCAGCCCCACAGACCACGTCGGGAAAACGTCTGAGCAGCACGGAGATGAAGATCTGTCAGCATCGTATTGTGTTTTCATCCGAGCGATTCATCCCAAGAATAGCAGATGATGAAATGATAAACGTCATTTTCTGGAAAATCTAGAGTGCATCACCTCCAAACACAACATCCGTAATGATTCAGCAAAGTCCGACAGGTTAAGAATGTGCGCAGGGGTCATCAACCCGGTCCTACGAGGCCCAGAACCAGGGAGACGCTGGCATTCACCTGGGATCCCAAGTTCCTTAGTGAGAGCGGTGGTCTACCTCGTGGTACAGAAAACCAACCTGGAGTTTGGAGCCCGTGGGACCCCTGCTGTAAGGAATGTTGGAATAACTGTTTTGTGACAGAGGATCTGGTAATTTAATAAAAAAACACCCAGCATTCCAGAAGAACGGTAGTAATAAATGGAAACGCCATTAAAGGAGGAGTGCCACTGAAGAGGGGATGTAAACCCTCACATATAATGAGATGTTACTTAAGAGTTTACAATTGCAAAACTAAGACTGAACGTGTACTTTATGAAGCTAACATATCATACAGATATTTTTGTAGGAATACTAGATGTTTTTCAATCATATAGTATGATTATAGCTATGTTGTTGTAGTAGTGATGCACAAATCACTGTTAAATCAGAATGTTTCAAAGTCTGATCCCTCTTCTGGTGCACCCAATAAACAGCTCATTTGATGGAGTAGCAGCTAAGCCAGGGTTAAAACAAAGTTCTTTGTCAAGAGTTTGGTTTTAGTGTGTAACTACAAAGAAAAAAAGGTTCCTTTATTTGTCCCACAATGGGGAAATTTACAGCGCAACAGCAGCAAAAACACGCAGGCAAGTGACAAAAAGGTAACACCGCAATGGTCATATTTAAAGCCTGCAAGTCCTGTTCTGAGAGATTGACTCACATCAAGATGTAGGGAAATAGGATTCTTTTTAAATACTTTCTGCTGGGTACTTCAAGGTTCTTTTCTTGTTCCGCTATTCTTTTAGTTCACTATTCTCACATCACCATACAAGTCTACTGAAGAATAATATCGAAAACCATTCCAGGAACCCAACTGTCTTAGTTTCACATGCCCAGAAAACGTCTGTATTATTTCAAGTTGAACTTAACTTTAACTTAACTTCAACAAGATTAAACAGAATTATTTGACAACCCCCCCCAACACACACACACATGCACGCACGCACACACACACACACACACACACACACACACACACACACACACACCACACACACACACACACATTTAAAATGTCCTTTATTAATAATATAAAGTTGAACTAAAACATTGCCAATGTGCGCTGTTCCTGCTGCATAGACACATACATCGTAAAGAAAGTTTTTATCAATAAAAGTGAACGCCGCCGCTGAACACGTGTCTTCCTCCGCGTGGGCGTGTCCGCGGAGGTTTACAGGAAACGCCAGAATCAGGAAGTAGAAAGTTTTGTCAGACTTGTGTCGCTAAAAAAGTGCTAAAATATCAAAGTGTGCCTCGTTTAAACACCGGATAGTCTCTCCATTTCACAGACGCGGGTGTGAAAGTGTAAACGCCTCGTCTAGAGTCAAAGGTAGGATTTTAATTATGTCCAAGTGGAGCTGAAGCAAATTCTGATTTGGAATAAAACTAACACGCTTCAATGTTTTGTAATGCAGGAACCCAGGAGAGGAAATGCATGCAAACATTTTTTAACACATCTCTAATGCATTATTGTGTCAAAAAGAGAAAATTCTACACCTTACAGTACAATAATCCAAAACAGCGACATTCTGATTCATTTTCTGTTGCATGGGCCTGTTACTGTCATTTTATCAGCTGTTGGAAGGATCATTATTGCATATTCCCCTCTGTTAAAAATATCATCCAGGATATTGGTTAATTACTGAAAAACATACAAAGGGAACAGCAACCAATACTGTCGACGTCTTTCAAAAGTAAAGCCACCATAACTTACTCTGTGACACTGGGAACCATTATACTAATGGCAGCACTGTTTTCTAATGTACCAAAGGGGAAAGTCTTCCTGTTTTGTGCTACATCTAATTTGTGTTTAGCTGTCCCATAAAATAAACCTTTTGACCTTTCCACCTGTGTTTTTATGACTATGGTCCCTTTCCTTTCAATCTGATTTGTTTTTAGTCAGCAAGATTTGCTCAGTGGGCCGTGATCTGGCATTTATTTCAGGTGTTTGTTGGGGTTCTGCAGAGACGCGGAGGACATGAATCGCGTCCCGCTGCAGCAGCAGCAGAGCTGCGGTCTGTGGGAGCTGAAGGAGCGTCTCGGAACTGGAGGCTTCGGCAACGTCACAAGGTGGCAAAACAAGGTACGGATCCCTACAATCAAGGTGTTACGATAACTCCTGTTCTCATTGGCTCATTTTAAGATACTGCAATAATAATTAACCGTTGGTATCAGTAATATACGCGGTATCCAAAATATTCACTATTATTCACACCTTGATATCACTCTCTTTACTTATTTACACGCATAGTAATTAATAAGTAAAGGTTGTTGGATCTAGTTGGCTATGTTTATTTTTTTTTTTTTAAATGAACTTCAACCGTAGCTCATGGATGGCATCTACTACTACTCACGACCCACGTAGATCTTCTCTTGTTAAACTATCTATCTTGCTTTCATCAGCAAGATAGAATTGGTCAAACCTGAGTGCTAGAATGTTGTTTCTGCATGTTTATACAGTATTATCACAGACCTTTGTGACCTTTGTGTTATTTGTATTTATATTCACTTCTAGACTGGAAATGTTTGTGGGTGCCATCATGTAAAAATCTGGTTTCTCCTTCAAAAGCCACCACTAACAATCTTTTGGAAAAATGGGGGGAATGACAACGGTTCACTAATTCTTGCAGACTGTGTTTTCACCACTTGATGCTGCCAAATCGTACTGGATTTCTTCTGTCTAATTTCCTAAAACCCCTGTTCTTTATCGTAGTTTCAATCCACGATCATCCATTTCTCTTAGTTATTAATTATTTAAGGTCCCAAGGGTCGGGATGAAGGGCGGTAACACATCCTGGACAGGTCATCCGGCCATCACTGGACACACACTCCATTTCCTCACACACACATTAAACTTGTGGCGCTTTAGGATCTCTAGTGAACCTAACGTGCACGTTTTTGGTCTCTGAAAGTACCTGTATAAAACACCTGTATAAAGTACCTGTATAAAACCTTCCTGCTATGAGGCCAATGTCTCACCCACTGCATCATCATATTACACATCATTATTAAATTAATTTATCATCACGTTATTATAGAGTTCAAATCCAGAAATCACACATGGCACCTTTTGAGTTATTTTGATCGTGTTAAGGCTAAAGAAACCTCATTCAAATTTTTCAAATTCAAATCAGTTCAGGAAGCTGAAGCGAAACGGTTTGTAATGTATTATAGTTACGGTACTGTAAGTCACAGGATGAGCCCAGAGCAGTGACATCACTTATAACTGGACTGTATGGGAATCTGAACACACCCTCTTATTAGTCAGCTGGTCTTCCTCTTGTTCAGACTAGAGTGGTGTTACTCACCACTACTTCCAGGTTTAATGTACAGCTGTGTTTATCAGGCAGCATGATCACATTTGTATAAATTACCAAGCAACTGACAATCAGAACCCGATATGAAAATGTGATCCCTTTGAAATTTTTAAGAATATACTGTTTGTTTGAAGAAAATATGTGTTTCTGTGGAATCTGGGGTTGTGTTTTTGACTACGGAATCTAAAGTTTGGCCAAATTATTATTGATATCATCAAATATTGATTTATGAATGGTTTTACGTCCGGCTGAGATTCAGTGTTTCTCACAGTTGCACTGAAAATACAGCAAGCAAAAAATTATCAATCAAACAATGTGTCATTAAATGCCAATATTGTACAACAGTCTGCGCCAGTGGGAAAGACAGGCGGAAGTGACCGACAAAGCCACTGTTAGCCTGGCACTGCTGCTGCGATGATTAAACTTCCTGTGCAGGAAATTTCCCATCTTACTGGATTATCTACAGTAATCGACAATACGGCGGGTTATTATTAGATCATTGATCGACCCGTGGGAAGCAGGGTGGAGATCTTCCGTATGATGACATAAGCAGGTAGTAAGATTCACTCGGGGTCCTCGACTTAAAAATGATGTACCTATACCTATTACAGTTTTATTAGCGATAGCGTGCACAATATACCGGTGTATACATAGGAATTTTTATGTAGGAAATTTAGGTCCGTGTTTCTAAAAGGAGCTTGCGGTCTTACAGGAAACAGAGGAACAGATTGCTATAAAACAGTGTCGTCAGGAGCTGAGCGAGCGGAACAAGGAGAGATGGTGCCTGGAGATCCAGATCATTAAAAGGTCAGTTTCAGCCTCACAGGCCCCGCCGCCCTTCCTCTCCCACCTTCCCAAATGTTTTTGTTTGACCACATCATCTATTTATTTTGCCAAGATGTACCAGGTTCCTTATTTGGCTTGTTTTATTATTATTTTAAGTGTTTTTTTTCATTATGATAAACATTTTCTTTGCATGGGAGGAATGATGTTATGACCCAATTTGGTACATTCCATGACGAGCTCTGATTAAGCTTGACGTTTGATTTTTGTCCATCCATCTAAATAAAAAAAACCTCAGTTTGCATCCTGGAATAGTGAAGATCACTCATTAAATGCTTAAGACTGTTGGCTTGGGGCTATTTTGGTCTACTAGAGGTTATTTTTGACAGAAGAATCTGGCGAATCCTAATTTTGCTCCACTTTTGGCGTGTTTAATTTCCACATGTCTGCGTAGTCTATTAACAGTTGGTTAACAGTGGGATTTGATTGTGTGTGTGAGTGTGAGTGTGTGTTCTCATCTGTGGTTGAAAAACATGAGCTGTTTAACAAGTTTCTTGTTTTCAGACATGCAGCCGCAGCTCTCCCATGCACCCACGCCTCAGGAAGACGCCACTGGGCAGGGGACAGCTGCTATTATGGCAGCTTAACACAGATGTACACATGTATATAGACGCAAAAGGCTTTATTTTTATGGTTCTTTTTTAGTTTAGCTTAAGTGGATTGCATCTCCACACCCCTGTCATGGGATAAAAAGAGACACCAGATGCTTTTTTACAGTTATTGTGAAATGTTTCATTCAATGTTAGTAGCAAAATGAACAAATTCCGTAAGCACTGGCGATATGTTGAAACAAATCATATGGAAACAAATGATAAATTCAAATTAATCAGCATTAATCGCGTTCTCAAAGGTTCTCAGGTTGATTCCAGCTCAGACGTTTCTTTGTAGTTTGCATGGTCTCTATTTGCTCTGACATTTCTTTTAAGATTGGAAACTCTAAAGTGCACTTATGGGGTAGTCTTGCCTCCTCCCAGGTGACTCCATGGATCCATTTAAAATGTTGGATCACTCCTTTTAAGGGATCAAAGCGAGTACCCAGTTTAGAGGTCCTCAATGCAGTTTTTGGAGAACCTGGAAAACAGGTTTGGGATGTCATCGCTGAAAGTTATCTGCCAGGAATGGAAAGGCGGTCAACAAGTGAAGAGAAGCAGCAGGTCTACTCCGGAGGGAACTGGTGGGGGGTCAGCAGTAATCAAAGTCTTTCTGACGGTTCCTCATCGATTCCTCTATGCGTCCATGTTGACATTCTTTGTGTGTCTGGCATGAATGAAGAGGGTATAAACCAATGGTAGCAGCCGTTTTGTCTTTACCCTTTTTTTTCCAGCTTCATGTTTATCGCATCCTCAGGAACCGCTCATCATTGAAGAAACACATAAGTCATGTTTATGTCTGCATCTTATTAGCTGAGACATAGGCTGTTTTTGTTCTAGAAATGGAAAATGGCACATGTTCAGCCAGATTAAAAAAAGGCTTTTATCACTTTACAGACTTTAAAGCTTTCCGACTAAATCCAAGTGGATCTTTTTGAAAGATTCTCCCCAGTCCTGATTGTTTGCAGATTTCATAAGTCTAATTGAAACGGTGTGTTTTGGATCCAGGGCTCCGGCCGTCCTTGATGAAATCACAACAGTCACAGTGATATCAGATCCTTACTGGGGCCCTCCTTTCACGATATTTCTCTAACCTCTGCTGTTCCTGCCCGTAATCGAAGTCATGGTGTGTTTCAAGAGAAAAATAAAGTTTGAATCTACAAAGGTTGATGAGCAGTAGACTCAACCTCCCATGTTATTGAATGAGTTCCACTGGGAGCCACACATGCTCGTATCATAATTGCTTCTCCACCCTCTTTGACACGACATGTTTTATGATTTGGATCATGAGCTGTTTTCCTTTCCTTCTCCCTACTTTTCTATCATTTTAGAACAAATCTGTCTTGTTAAAATAGTTCCTGTTAGATTATGCTTCATTTTCACGAAGCTCCGTGCCAAAAAAAAAAGTTGTTTTCAGTCAATTTGCGATTATATATGTTTGCTCAGCCTGCCGTGAGATTAGAGCAGCTATTTGTCTTGTCCGTATCAGCAGGAGTGTTGTGGAAAAGCTACAGAAAAACATGATGGGGTGCACTGACTGATTGCTTGTGTTCTCATAGGTTGGATCACGTCAACGTGGTTGCAGCAAGAGAAGTTCCTGAGGGGATGCAGAAACTGATGGTCACAAATGACCTGCCTCTGCTGGCGATGGAGTACTGTCAGGGCGGAGATCTGAGAAAGGTGTGTGAGCCTTTGCACTGTTCGTTGATGACTGGAGACAATCAGGATCTGTTATTCATCATTTGCTCTTTTGTAGCTCTGGTATGTTGTTGACTTCAGCCACCAGGAATTACTTAGCGCTGGTGCAGAAAACAATCTTAATTAAAAACATAATAAGGAGCTTGTGAAAACACAGATTAGACGTACTGCCTCTCCAAGTTCTAGTGGGTTTTTATCCACTTGAATTAGTATATTTGCATTAGGCCAAATTATGACAAAACAAGCAACATCTGCTTCATCTCACTGAACGGTTCAGTTTCAGAATTGTGAGGGACTTTAGCCCACCACATCCCAACTCCTCTAATTGTTTCAGGGCTGAGAGCACATATGGAAAGATTTTTAAGAGAGGATATTTGGCTGTTTATGTTTGAACCACTTGATGACTGTCACTATTATCTTATAAACGCAGTGCTAAATGGATGGTAATGGCTCTTTTATAGGGGGATATAAGAGTGCATATCATTCCCATGAAGCCTGTAACACTGTCCTCTCGCTGTTCATGGGTCATTTAATTCAAGTATCAAGCGTATGTGTTTGACCCTGTTGCAGTATTTGAACCTGTTGGAGAACTGCTGTGGAATGAGGGAAGGCTCCGTGTTGATCCTGCTCTGTGACATCTGTGAGTATTTCACTCAAAACTTCAGCTTCTGTGCTCACAAGAGCAATAGGTCGAGCTGGCAGAGCGTTTCCTTTCCTTTGGACTCGAGGAAATGATGGCGGCGATCAGTGTGATGACATCATCACTTCAAACGCCCAATCTCTTGAGTCACCACAGGCTTACGTCATGTACAAATGCTCACATCAACAGCATAAATCGGATGCAATATAAACAGGTTTGAGACAGGATACACACATGTCACTGGTATCTGTAAAGGAGAGTGGACACACTCACACAGACACTCGCACAGACACAGGTCTGCACATTTTTTTGATAGTTGGTGATTAAATCTTGACGGAGGTTAAAGACACACAGGATCACACACACACACACACCACACACACACACACACACAGGTGGCTCAAAGGATATGAGTTCCACCTCATTGAACAACCTTGCCAGCACATAAATTAGTCACCCTTTGACGCACGCGTAAAGTAACATTATAGTTTAACTCATAAACTGAGACAAAACCTTTTCACTCAGATCTTGTACAATAAAGGCTTTATCATGAGCTTACTATACTATTAAAAATGTCTTCTCAAAAAAGAGGGTGATGGTCTTTGGAACTCCTTTTTGGAAAGAAAAGAAAGACATTTGTACTGTTAGCTTTGGTTTTAATGCATCATTGGCACCGTGACATACATATATATGTGAGGAAAAGCCACGCATTTTCAGTATATGATGAACTTTTCCCTGTCTCGACTCGCTCCTAACTATAATCTACTTGCAGCTTCGGCTCTGACCTACCTCCATAAGAAGAGGATCATCCACAGAGATCTGAAGCCAGAGAATATTGTGCTCCAGCAGGGAGAGAAAAGGGTGAGTTCAGGACCCTGCGAACCCCTGGGCCGTGGAAAAAAAGGCCCACACCACAACAAATAACTCAAATACAGCCTCTCTGTGGGTGATGTGGATAGAAAGTAAGAGACCGGGCTTTTCCATATCTGCAAGTCTGACCTTTGATTTAAGTTGACTGGAAATTCCTTCTACAGCTTTGATTCTTTCATCTTCACATCACATAATATGTGTTTTTATGTTGTTTTTTTTCTGTTCCCTTTTCTTCATATTAGTTGATTCACAAGATTATAGATCTTGGTTACGCCAAACAGTTGGACCAAAGCAGCCTCTGCACCTCTTTTGTGGGAACTCTTCAGTACTTGGTAAGTGTTGATCACATGAGGAGACACATCTCTGCATCTTTTACTTATTACATTCTAGACAGGATCTTTTTTTTTTGGTTTCCAGGCTCCAGAGCTTATCGAAAGACAAATGTACACGGTCACTGTGGACTACTGGAGCTTTGGAACTTTGGTATTTGAATGCATCACAGGATTTCGCCCTTTCTTACCTTCTTGGCAGCCTGTTCCATGGTAATAACATTTCACCAAACAAAACTCGAACCGGGGGCGTTCATGATTTCTCCTTTCCTGTTGCACACAATTTTTTTCTTATAGGTCTTACAAGACCAGCGTAACAATCTGGGTTTTCAAAGAATGAGTGATGATAATTTCACATCCAAGTAAAATATTATTTTTGCATCACTGGATTGTAGCTTTCCAACAGTATAAATAAATACATATGGGTTGAGAAGAATTACAGGATATGCGGGCTGTTCCTTCTCAGCCTCTAATGTGATGAATGTTGTTGATGTGTTTGAGTTCATCTGAGGAAGGTTTACTTCAGAGAGCTTTAGTTTCGGTTCATTGTTTTTGCAGTTACATCTGTTGTCATGGATACATTGGAATTCAATATTAATATACTTTAAAAGGTGATCCTGTTTGAACAAAAAGGGGGAAAAATGCTAGCCTGTGACATATATTTTAGCTTTAATTCAGTCGTGTGTTCTTCAGGCACAATAAAGTGATGCTGAAGGGCGACAACGACATTGTGGTGTATGAGAACCTCACAAGGGAAGTTCATTTCAGTAAACATCTGCCACAGCCAAACAATCTCAACAGGTATTTTTCTAAAAATTCTTCTCAGAGAGATGTTTTTTTCTTTTTTCGGTATTCTTTTAAATGTTCACCTATGTGTAAATTTGTGTTTGGCAGTCTTTTGTCCCTTAAACTGGAGAGGTGGCTTCAGCTGATGTTGAAGTGGTCTCCTCAGGAGAGAGGCAAAGACCCCGGGGCTACACCCAGCGACTGCTTCTCCCAGCTGGAGGTCATTCTGCAGCTCAAGGTTCATTTTTTCTCCTTTTTTCATTTTTTTATTCCCCTTTAAAGGAATACCTGTAAAATAAAATGTAGATCATCTTTAAAATAGAAACTATTTTTCTCTACCAATGTGCTTGGACCTTCTCTTTCCCACCAGCTGGTTCATGTCCTAAACATGATGTCGGCTAAGATCCTGAGCTACTCGGTGTCAGATGACGAGACTGTGGCAGATCTGCAGCTCAGGATAGAAAAAGACACCGAAATCCCTGTCGCGGATCAGGAACTGCTGCTCGAAGCAGGATTAGCCTTGGAGCCGCAAGCACTGGCCATGCAGTGCGCCATCGATTATTCTGTAATTTTGAACACTGTGCATAAAATTGTTGAACAGAAGAGTATAATGATGGACTGAGTTATTTATTTTTACATGTGTAGCAGATAGACGGGCGACGGACAGACTTACCTCTGGTCTTCCTGTTTGTCCGTTCCACATGCAGCTACGAACCTCAGTTTGCTCCTCGCACCCTCCCAGAAAACATCAGCTACGTCCGTGAGTGCACACCAGCAACACGTGATGTGAAAAGAACCTTCACATTCAGGACGTTTCTGCATCCAACCCACTTTCATTATAAATGTTTGAGTAAAACACTCAAACACATCTTTCATTAATGTTACAACAAAAAAAATGATTCTGATTAAGTTCACTCAGTTTCAAATTGTGACACAAGTATGGAAGAAATCAAACTTTGGTTTTGTCTGATTCTCTGACATGTTTTCATAGAATCTGACCCTAAGATCGTGCTGGCTTACAGACCTCTGAGGAGGACTTGTGGTCAGGCGTGGCACACCATCCGTTCTCTGAAGGAAGACTGGCAAAGGCTGCAGCAGGGCCAGAAAGCTGCCATGTAGGACCGAACACACACCTACGTTTTTATGCGAACAGCGTCATATGATGCTATGATATATATCTGTTCTCCTTTTTTCAGTATGAGCCTCCTGAGGCACAACTCCTCACTGTCCAAACAGAAGAACGACATGGTCTCCATGTACCAGAGACTCATGGCCAAGCTGGATTTCTTCACCACCAGCCTCCACATAGACATGGACAAATACCAGGAGCAGACATCCACTGGGATCGGTACGATGTTACAGAAGTTAACATTAAGTTTGTACTGCAAATAGAAAACTCTGCTTTGACAACAACCCCTGTATTTATCTTCCTTGTCCTGTTAGTCACAGTTGAACGCGTGTAAACTGTTTTGTTTTTTTAAAAATCTCATTCTAGTGTATGAGAAATTCCTGGGTATGTGGAGGTCGATGGAGCAGACTGCTGTCACCTGCAGTCAGGTACAGTTCGCTGTGTTTCTACATGTGAAACTGTGTGTGCACTTTAAAAATTCCCCATGTGGGTGTCCAGGCGAGGGTGAGTGAGCTGGAGGAGGAGATGATGCAGCTGCAGCCAGACATTGTGGATGTGCAGAGGCAGCCCTGGAGGAGCGGAGAGGCCCTGGATACACTGTAGGCCACGGTCAAGCTTCACTGTAGCACCGATTAAAACGCAGTTGTGAACTCTGACCTTGCTCTCTTCCCCCCTTTGTTCCTCAGTGAAGGAAAGGCCATGGAGTTGTTCCGCAAACTCCGAGAGAAACCCAGAGGTTTGGATGTCACGCTTACCTCTCACTCTTTACATGAAATGGTTCTTTCATGTGAAACTAAACTAGGATGTCCTCTCGGCCTTCATTTTCCTTTCCTCCTTCTCAGACCAGAGGTGTTCAGGGGACAGCCAAGAGGTGGTGCGCCTGGTGGTTCAAGCGGTGCACTTCTATGAGAGGAAACTGAGGGATTTCTACACACACCTCAGGTATGTAGGATGTTGAAGGCAATCATGAAAAGGACTGAGGCAGATACTCAAATGGCCGTATTTTGGATTCAAACCGAATGTTTGAACCGGAGATGCATCAATGTGGCATGGCGGTGCGGTGGCTAGTGCTGTCCCCTCACAGTGTGAAGAACAACTGAATTACTCCATCTGTGGAAAATGCATTTTCTTTTACTTTAGTTAAAACTGTTCCCCTTTCAATTATACTAAATATTCCAAAAGTAGAAAATAAGGTTTTCCCTACAATTAAGCACTTGTACACATTGTTTTGCTAAACAGTTTAATGGCAATGTTTGCGTACTCAATAATTGCAGTTGGGAAATGTCTTGTTTATTGTCTCCCAAAGTTTAAATAAGATTTCCAGCCCTAGTTCAAAGTGTGTGTATATGTGTGTGTGAGATGGCAACGCCAACGCTTATCCCTCCCTTCACTGCTTTAAAATGCACTGTGGTGCTTTTTACAGTTGGTGTTATATCTAATATGTTGCATAGATAATAGGTTTATCAAAAATATGTAATGTACACTACTAATACTTGTGCCCCCCATGTATTTCATATGCTCACCTTAAGACTGAGCTCTGCTGATGAGTCTGTATATAGAGAGCATAAATTCCAAATACTACATATTTTGTTCCCTCCTTTCCAGGAACTATAAATTCTAGGCCAGTTCCTGTTATTGTTCTCTCCAGGCCTGTGCACTCTTGTAGCTCAATGAGACACTTAAAATAATGGAACGTACAATTGTTCAGTGTATTTCCTGTGTTAGAACCAAACATATCTGCATGAAATTGTCGAAGCAAACGGCCCCCCAGGTGATTTGTAGCTTTTTCTGCTGAAATATGAAGTTTGCAGTGACCGTTGCTGTGTCTGTTATTTATATAAGAGCAGAAAGTCCTAAAAAAAAGTTGCGGGATGACTCAAGTCTGGACACTTTTTCTAGAACATCGTGGCTTAATTGGTTCGTGTTTTTATTTGCAACAGGGAAACATTAAAACATTTTTCCTCTCTGTTTCTCTATTTCTGTTTGAACAACACAGTAAGACGGCGCTGTGTCGCCAACGTGTGATGGAGCTGCTGCCGAAAGTGGAGGGCGTGGTTCAGAAGATGGCCGAGAGTGAGCAAGTCCTGATACGTCTGCAGGAGAAGCGACAGAGGGAGCTTTGGAATCTGCTCAAAGTCGCCTGTGTGAGGAAGCACGAGAGGCTCGCACATAATTGTTAAATGTAGATGGGCCGTCAGATGTGACCTGGATCTGCTTTGTTTTTGACAGTGTGAACAGCAGAACAATCCGATTCAGCCCACTACCAAATGTGGTACTGAATTGGATGCTTATCAGATTTCCTTGAACCTGATCATAGGCCAAACAGTCAGATCGCTTTTAATGCAACTTTGATGTCTTTGTGGAGCGAAATACGTCACAATTCTGCGCCGCTGACACAAAGGGGAGTCACCATGACCACAATACACATAGAACACAGTACTGATGGAGATCGCCAATGGAGTTATCATGAAGTCTTGGATATAATTGGGGTGCAAGCCAAACTTGAAGGATCTTTTCGTAATTGCCCGTAATCCTATTTTAACCAACGCCAGTTCACAAATTTGCCCGCTGCCGCCACACACTGTTTTTAAAACTAGACGGTAGAGACTAGCTTTAACTGCTGCCTCATGCTCGCTTCCGTAAACAATGTTCTGTGTGTGACGTCATTCATGTTCAACTGAGCAGGTGGGTCACTTCAGGAGCGTGAGCTGTTCACATCGGAGTCTGCAGACGGGTCACATTTAAAAATATGATATGAACAGCCAAACAAAAGCATTCAGGCCTACACTGCGAATGTAGCCGTAGTCTTCACTCCGTCGGAGCTGAGGCATCGTCCATCCTTGTGCTGTGTGCAGTATGATGTTATCTAACATGTAATGGGGTGTATCATCTTGTCCTATGTAGAGCAAAGTTCGGAGTCCTGTGAGTGGGAGTTCCGATGTGCCGCCTCTCCTGACTCCCAGGCCGAGTCTACAACAGCTGTAACTGCACCTAAAAACACTCACAGATACCAAGATTTGAAAACCTAGTTTGAAAAGGCTTCGTTAACATCTGGTCATGTGCGTTTGCAGTGATGAGTCTCTTGTGGAAGAGAGCCGGACGTTTGAGAGTCGACTCCAGAGTTTGCTGCATGACACCATCCAGGAGTCAGAGACCAGTATGGAGGTACGACGCAGCTGCCAGCTGTGGCTTATTGCTTTTTTCCATGAATTATATGTGGTGACAGTCTTCTAAAAAAGAAACGCCACCCCCTTGTTGTCCTAGATGTTGAGTGAGTGGACGTGGCTGCGTGGAGACCAGAATTTTTCCAGTGACCTCTCCTAAATTGGTTCCTGTGTCCCGCTGCTGCCCCCGCGTGGATTTGTTCTCTAACTACAAAAGGTGTGATTGTGATCAGAACGTCTGTAGTTGCTGAACGAGCTTAAAAGGAAGATAATTCACCCAAACTAGTGCCTGACGTGATGAAATCCTAAACTTAATGCCATCCTGGCATGCACTGGACTTATCTCTTCCCTGATTTTTATTGAGATAAAGAAATTTTATTTATGGATTTTATTTATTTATCCTTTCCAGTTTAAAACTGTTCTAACTACCATGTGGTTTCTACAGTGATTTCCAGTGAACTGAGATGTACTTTGAAAGCTGACTTTATCTCAGGGGTAAACGTTAAACTTTGCGGATGTGCAGACAAAAATGTGTTGTTACATTCTCTTTATCTTTCTTACATAACCATCCATCTATTATTCTAAATCTACTACCCACGAGGGGCACAGGGGGTGCTGGAACCTATGCTATCTTTCTGATAGTTATACTGTACTAAGACAGTCACTGCACAATGTGGGAGCCATGTTTATCTGCATCTTTATTATCTGTGTTCTGAATGACTGTATGAATGTAGTTTTTCCTCAACATGTGCTGATACTTACCTAAAGGGAGACCACAAACAAAAATGAGCCTTTAACAGTGATTAACTGTTGATAAATAGCTGCTCATTTTGATAAATCCGTCTTACGACTGTATCGGAATGGTCAGATATAACCAGTCCCATTAGATGCTTTGGTCCATTATAAAATGATCTAAAGTCTAATCTTCTCCCAATAAGCAAAGACAGTAAGATACAATTGTTTGTATCTTAAATTCTGCCTGTTGTAAATAGGCACGTGGCTAGTGCCTTCAGTTTTAATCCATCCTGAACCACAACACAGCAGGTCAATGTATATAGATAATAAACATTATGAAATGTTACATTTTCCTGTACAATTGTGTGGAGTTAATACTGTACAAAAGTAGAATACAATTTGTCAGACACCAAGAAAGCTTTGTGTTCTTTTATGATGCTTTTGAATTTTGCCACAAGAGCAGATATTCAGTTTCAAGTCAATCATATATCCAGGTCCAGTGTTCAATATAGTTTATTCAGTTTGTCCAGAGAATCTGTCTGAGGTCCTAAACACAGAACAGTTAAAGGTTGAACAGCCACAGGACAAAATGAGACTTGAAAAATTTCCAATTTGCCCTTTAACCCAACCAGAAAGACAGAAAAGGAAGCAGCAGAAAGTTGACATGGCTGAGCTCGCTGAGGTAAAACTGACTCTCAGTGTGGCGAGCAGCTCGGGTTAGTTCTCTGCTTCTCTTATTGCATATTTTAAGTTCCTATTTTGGTCAAAGAAGAAGTCATCACGGGTAAAATAATCTTTTTACAAACAAAGATACGACACAAATGCTTTTTGAAATTGCACTTTGTGTGGTCAAACTTTAAGAAGTGGCACGTTATCTGGAGGACGGTGTGATTTCCCCCCAACTTTTCTTGAAAACAAATGATCAAAACGTGGCTGCCAGGCACAAGTCATGGCAGAAGCGTGTTTGGTTTGTGCAGTACAGGAGGTCCTTGGGATGTTTGCAGGTGTCAGAGTTAAGGCCAAAGAGTGTATGCATGACTGAGGCTTTGTTGCATGTTGCCCAGTGCTCCTCGTGTGTCCTTCCAACGGAGATTTACGCCTCCAATTCGAAACCTAAGCCGACTTTGTGTCCGCCGCCGTTCACATTCTTCCCGTCAATCAGGCCGGAGAGGGTCAGCTTCACTCCTGCGGGGGTGAGCGTCACATGACGGCGATGCATGACGTAACTGGTTACATGATGTTGACATGGCTGCTGAAGGAAAATGGGTGAAAGACTAACCTGGCCTGAGGGTCTGTGTGTATCCGAGTCCGACAAGGCAGCCGTTGTCAACTTTAGTCTGCGAGGAGAAACAAAACCATTGTGGACAACTGAGAAACTCAAATGTTGAATCACACTGACCTACAGCAAGTTATCCAATAGATGTGACATCAAGTCAACAATAATGTCCTTTATTTCCTCATCGGATGACCTGTTAAATCCTTTTTCTTTTTAGGCAGCTTTTTTTCCTTATTTTGGCAATTTTCAATCAATCAGCTCGAACTATTTATTAACACAACTTGTTGCTTATTGACAAGTGTTTTTCTTGGCAGACCTTAAGTCGTTGTGGTTACACTTTAGGCGCCTTTACTGAGCATCTTTTCACTTACAGCTGATCCAATATTGATCTTTAGAGCACAAGCACTACTGCGTGTTCAGGTATAAATCACTGGCATTAAATCAGCACTTACAGACAAAGAAGAATTCTTATCCAGCTGGTATTTGGCTCCAACTCCAAAGCGTGTGTTGTTGCTCCCAGCTGTCCAGGCCAGGGTCACCGCCGTCTCCAGGTTGCTGTTAACCTTCTGGTAAACGGAGCCACCGAACTCTGTGCCATCATTACTGGAACGAAAGAGGAACGGAGATTTCACACCAGTGAACACTTCTCTTCGGTTCACGCTTCCACGGCCTGTGAAACCGTGACTCACACGCTGGTGTGAAGCTGAAAGTCGCCGGCTCTGTAACCAAAGGCAAAGTTGTTCTGAGTCAGTTTGGATTTGGCGGTGTCAAACGCTAACTGGTAGCCGGCCAGCCAGCCCTCGTAGCCCAGAACGGCAGCTGCTTGGATGGTGGGGCCGGCCATGTCGAAGTCAAGGTCGCACCCCACGTTGACAAAGTCGCGCTTGTAGCTTGTCTTCAGTTTAGCACTTTTCTTCCTAAGGGACAAAAAAGAAGAGAACAGTGATGCTGCATTCTGATTAAAGCCCATGAGCTAATTGCCTGGCAGTAACGGAGTGTCTTACCCAGTGTTGGGCACAAATGATGTGTCCAGACCGAGCTTCAGCCCTTTAGCCAGCTACACACAAATGGAAGACACAAGTGTGCTGCTAGATTATTCAGAATTAATTATATATGGCTTCTAAAAGTGGCAGATGCCTTAGATCTGGTATGTGTGTGTACCTGGTCCTCCATGGTGACCTCGGTGGTCAGAGTGTTGTTAGTGTTCCATTTCTGACTGAAGTTGAGGCCCAGCTCCTTCATTTTGTACTTGGTCTCCAGGTGGCCCCCAGACTTTCCTGTGTCAGTGTTGCTGGAGCCAGAGGTGGCAAACTCCTGCAGGACAGTGAGGGGGGAATAACAAAGGTCAAAATGAGACAGGAAGGGACAACAAAGGGAGGATTACATAAACTAGCAGCTAAAGAAAGCATGCTAAGAGAGGAAAGCATCTCATTTTGCCACACAGTCCGTCTCAGTCTGAGTTAAACCACAGGTTTAAGGCAGGAAAAAAGAATATTTGGGATAGAAAACTTAAATATAGACAGGGCTGTGTGTGCTTCAGCGCTACAGCTTCTAAGACACACATCATCTGCGGACAAACTAGTGTCGGGCTGAGGTACGCCTGCGTCTGGTCGCTACAAACGCACGCTGTCTCTTACCATCTGACGGGAAAATCCGAGGAAGAGAGCATAAGGAGAGAAAAGACCCCATTAGAGAGAAGAACACACCTCACATGCAGCAGTCAGAGAATGAAAAGCAGCTCAATTAAAAGCGGAAACCTGGTGCATTTAGAATGTTTTTGGTTTTTTGAAGCATGGAGAGACGGGTTTAAACCGCAAATCTGAGCAAACTAAACAAAGATGGATGCGGTTTCCCTTCACCAAGACCTGATGTGTTACGTCTGCTGACTCCGTGTGTTAGACAGAGAACCTGCAAGGCAGCAAATGTGCTCTGACGCGAAGTGCTGGAGGGTCCGGAGTCAGCAAACATTCTATTCGCTTGTTACAGATGTCAGACAGCGCCGAGAGAAAAGCACTTACCACACCACTCTGGGACTTGGTCTTGACATCCAGCTTCAGAACGCCGTAACCTGAAGAGAAAGGAGGTTAGAGATGAGATGAGGTGAAAGCAGTAGGGCCAAACAACACGGAAGGCATGACGACAGAATATGTTTATTACCGAAGCCTTTGTTAAAGATGTCTTTGGCAGATTTGCCCAAATCTGAGAATCCAGGAGGGACAGCCATTGTATCTGTTGGGAACAAACATTTGAGTCCATCCAATGTGGTTTTTACAACAATATAGTACAAACACACACCTTGGAAATCCATCATGTCCACATTTATCTAATTCTGGGTACTAGTGTCTTTACAGTAGCAAAATAAGACAGCAGGAAGCAAGAGCTGTTTCTGAACAGTGATCTTTTGCCCTCACAGCCAATCATTGACAACCTTGACAGATACCTACAAGCATATCAGGACTGAGCTTGAGGGACAAAAGGCAGATCTAATTTGCAGTACAGAGAATGACTAGTATCCAGAATGTGGTGAAGGTAAACGGATATAATAAGCATCATGAATAGACAGCAGGTTTGCAAATGCAACAGGATGCCAACGCAGAAGCAGCTCTGGTTTGTCAGAGACAGCCACACGTGCACAGGCAGTGTGCGCGCATGTTCTCTGCCCGCCTGTCTGAGGAGGCCGTTTCCGACAAGGTGACATTCAGACAATCACACATTCACTTACTGTAGAACCTGTAAATAGTTTACTACTTTATCTCATCCTGCCTGCACTTTTGTCCTGCTGATCTATTTCAAACACTTCAAAGGGCGCACGCTCACACGCACGCACGACTTTTATGAGTTTATTTAGCAGATTTTTATGAATAGCCCAGATATGTGAGATAAGTGAGAAAACTGCAGCAGCGAGCCAGCACAAAGATGATGAGGGATTAATGTAAACACAGAGGTCAATGCAGGAGCATGATGATGCCCTGCAGGTCCCCCCTCCACACACACACACACACACACTCACCATTTTCTCTGGATCTGTGATGACAACACGAACCACATTTGCCTTTGTTGCCACCCTGTTTGCTCTTTTCTGTCTTATCCTCTTGTCCCACACTCAACCTTTTCTCCTCCATGATTCTTCACACAGGAAGAAGCACAAGAAGGGAGAGAAGAAAAACTTTGGCACATAGTTTGGTGCTGGTTTGAGTGGGCAGGTTTTTTTTGTGTTTTTTTTTTTTAGCATACATGGACTGAGCAGGGACTTGTCTGTATGACAGGAGGACAGGAGGTTGTCTGTATTGCAATGACAGTGACATTTTTATGATATATATTCAATTTAAGTAAAACAACTAAATGATTGGGTGGTTTTCTGAATCTTTCAATGACTGCTGCTCCTGTATTCACCTGGCAGTGTGTCCATGAGGTGAGTTGGTAAAAAACACACATCTCCCAGCATTAATCTCCCAGTCATCACGCTGGTCTAAATATAGAAAAGGTGAACCCAACACTAGGAAACATGTGACCGGTGTTTCGACATGTGTCCTTCTCTTGGTTCAGCCTATAACACCCTATAAATATAGATTTACCCATTGAGCCGGGCACTGTATTTACATACAAACACTTAAGCCAGTCCATGCGTTCAGGCTGCAGCCAGGTGACCGCAGCGCCTGAGCACAAAGGTCGGAACCCTTTTTAAGAGGAGTGCAAAAGCATAAAATAACAACCTGTCAAATAGCCATGTGTCCTTTTACAGTTTACTGTATAAAACAGATACGTCCCTCTTTTTGCTTAAAATTCGGGTATTTAAGTGCCAGATTATTTCTCTTTGTGTTGACCCTGTACCGTTACACCTTAAATATTATTACCAGTGATAAACACATTTACAGTTTTTAGAAAGGTTTGTCAATAAGATGAAAAGCAAATATTACAACGGGCCAAACGCAGGAATTTCCAGGAATTAGAGAGTATAGGTCATGGCAAACAATATATACTGATATAGTTCCAACTCTGTGCTGTACAAAGGCAACAAAATCTATTTTGTCGATGTAAACTGGACAGTGCCATAACATTTTCACACATGTAAGGGTTTGATCATTTTTTAGAAACTCTCACAATGGTTATTCCTAATTCATTTGATAGTTTAAGAGTAATAATTTAACAGCTAAACTGTCTTCCCCCTTCTGTGGATGTACAGATACTGAGCAGTTACCCAACACCGGCCAAACCTTCAGCGTGTGGGGTGTGTAACGTGTGAGATAGGCTCAAATGACCCCCACCCAAACAATTTATAGCTTTAACGTGTGCAGGAGGTGGTGATGAAGCCCACTTGTTCGCCTACTTAGTCGGGGTACAGCCAGCGGTTTCCAGAAGGAGCCATAACAGATGGATTAGGATTATTATAACTGTCCGTTTATTAAATTTACTTTTACCAATTAAAAGAAAATGAGATTGTTCCTATTTTTAATTTTTTTTTTTAAAAAACAGCTGCTTGTACCATTTTGACAAGATTTATGGTACCATGTAACAGTAGCGGATAAATTTGCCTGTGGTCTTCATTATTTGCCCGTTTGTCCTTTTCTGTCTGCTCACAATCTGATTTAAACAACTTCACGGCTTCCTTAATAGTTATTGTAACCAAAGTACATGTTTAAGGGCGTGGAATGGCACAAACGTCTGATTAAAGTTACCGAAACGTTACCAAACACCCAGGTCCGTTACATGCGTAAACAGTCAAGAAGTTAACAGATCTTAAAATGAAAACAAAGACATTTTTCCCTGAAAGGCCGAATATTATGTTGGATTTTCTTACCTCTATTTATGGGTTTTCAACGCTGTTTGCTGCAGCGGAGCGGAGTGAAGGAGAAAACAGATGGGCCGTACTGCGCATGCGCAGTTCAGACCCTCGACCGGGGGCGGGGCCAGCGTTTCATCTACGTCAGGAGCCACAAACGCGCAAAGTTAAACTTTTACTTGCATTAAATATAATCAGCAAGCGCAAATTCTCTGTTATTAACACATGTAACACATTAACACATGTAACATCTGTAATATGTGCACCGCAAAAAAGTGCGATTTGATTTTTATCAATCAGCCTATTAACGAATAATCACGTGAATGTAATACGTAGATAGTTTAGAATATCTCTGTGCACATTTTTCAATGTAGTTTTCCTTTGGTGTTTGCTAAATTGATAAACTATTAATATTCAATTCCAATATTCGCAGAAAAAGAGCAGCCTATATGGTTACCATAGAAACCTTTTTGAAACACCCTCCCCTAACTGCATTGATTGCAGATATATAATATAGTTATATGGATAAATTTGGACCAATTTATCGTTTTTATTGAAGTTTACATCATTCTAATCCTGTTCTAATCCCGTGTGCGCCTGCGTCGTTGCCACGGTAACGAGTATTAAACTGACTGTTTATCTGCGTCATCCATGTGAACAACATCTTTAACGTAGAACGATATTAGCGGTAAACTATCTAAATACATCTTTTTAACGCGCCATTATTTGTCTTTCAGCAGCGGCCTTTAAACGAGCCCGTATACGTTTGTTTTTACGTTTGCGCGTCATTTATTTGCAGGGATTCGTCGACATGTTGATTATTCTGCTAAAGTTCCATGCTAGTCGTCAGTGTAGTGCTTTAAATTAGTAGCCATTTCCTAAATACGATCATGTTAATGCTGTTAGGTTGTCATTGCGGATCTTATAACAAAGCCAATAGTCCCATCTGGGGTGCTTTATTCAGTCTTTTTCAGTAGGTTTACAAGAGTAAAGGACCATTTTTGCTGCAGCGCACCGGGAACCAGAGGTAAGAGCCCGTAAATGACACTGTTTGAATGTCGTGGGATGACATCCACTGTCCATAAACAACTGCTTGTATTTCTTTAATATTGACCTCTGAATGGTTTGTGGACATGTTTTGTTTCAGATGTGTGAAGGACCTTCCTCCATAGCTGGACCAATACCCCCAGATCCATCTCTGTTTCCTCAGTATTACAAACTACCATCCTCAGGTTAGATGCAGCAACTTTTATTGTGTATTATGCATTAACCAAGCTTTAATAAACCAAAAAGTCTATATGTAAGCTGTTTCTATAAATTAAGATAGCTTATTCCTGAACGGAGTGGAACTTTTATTAAATGCTGTCTTGTGAAGTGTTGTGTTTGGTTTCTTTCTGAAGCCCGTGGCCGATTAGAGGGAAACCGTGATGGGACAGCGACTCTGCTTTTGGGCCCGGTCCCCCCAGATCCTGTGATGTTCCCTGGTTGCTACAGTGCTCGTGCCCCAGCGCAGCGTCCCCGGATTGGCCCTGATGCCACCCGCATTCTGGAACGGGGGCAGCGTGGGATCTTGGGAGAACTGCTGAAAATAGACAGTATCCCTCTAACTCCAGTACCGAAACAAAGTAAGTGCAGCTGATTTTCAGGGGTTGTCTTCTGAAAAAGAAAAGAAGAGGCTGATCATATAATCCTTTATTAGAATGTAAAGACTCTAACCACATATGAGAATAACCATTATGCAATCCATTGCTCTTTAGAAGAGCGGGTGTATGACTTTGGGAAAGAGAATAAGCGCCGGTTACGGGAGATCCAAAGGCGCTGCAAAGAGCTGGAGGCTGAGAGAGCACAGTCACGTCCAGTTCCAGTCAAAGCTCTTTGGACCTCTTCAAAATTCCAAAATGTACCCTCCAAGGTGATGGTTCAGCTGCAGGTAAGAGTCAGCCATAAGTCCTTGAATTGTGTCATGTTTCCTCCTAATCACTTCAGCATTGCATCTTTTTGTGCAGGTGTCGAGTCCAGATGTTAAACCTCAGTGTCAAAACTTTCTAAGGGCCCACTCTAAAAGTACATCTGCGCCCCCTCGGAGACCTCCATCCAAACCTTCTGATGCCTTACAGCGCTCAGAGTCCTGCAGCCAGAACTTGCAAGTGAGCAGCACTCAAACCTATGTTTGATATATTTATCACATTTATTTGGGATGAGTTGATAAAAGGCAGATTGGTATGAAATCAGTGTTTGAAGCAAAAAAAAGTGATTTTTTTAAAATTATATTGATGTGGTGTATTGTTTTAATATTTTGAATGTTCCATTGTTTTAACCTTTTACATTGCTATTTACTTTACTACAGCTACAAGGTCAGTCCATAGACTTCATAAAACGTAATGCGCGAGCTGCAGGACACACGGCGCTTCGTCGGTCTCAGTCATTGACCAGCCTCGGAGATAAACCTGTTACCAGTGCAGTGAAGGGTCAGGTGCCCCAGTAGTGAGTATTTTAATCAGATGTTTGTAAAAAATAAAAAGTAGTTTATGATACAGTAGTTTTGATGTTTTTGTCGCAATAATATTCTTAGCCTTAAGGAGAGAAAGAAGCAGTGGCTGGAAGAAGAGGAGGAGAGGAGGAGAAATGCCCCCGATCCGACAGCTCCAGCTGGTCACACTCTGATGTCTGAAAATGAGAGACAGAAGACGCTGAATTCCCTCAAAGATTGTAATGTCCTTTCTCTCTGTCTTCACAAATATGAAAGCATCAAAGTCCAAACTGTTTGTTGTACATTTACTTCTTTAATTCCCTTGGTGGTGTTTTCTGTCCCTCAGCCCATCGTTCTCTGGTGGCCGAGCTGCTGTCACTGCCTCTCAAGTCTGACACGCTGAGCGTTTGCTCACGCCGGGCTCATCTTGAATGCAGGCTTTCTGAAATTGAAGAAGCCATTAAAATATTCTCCAGGAACAAAGTTTACGTAAGGACAGATTCTTAACGCATATGGATGAATGGGAAGAAGTAGCCAAAAACAGAACAAATAATTTTGCAGTCAGTGTTTTTTTTATATTATAAACTGAACCTTGTAAAAGAGTGGCTTATTGTACTAATGAACATGTTCTTATAAGGCAGACTAAAGCTTAAATTGTTGCATAAAAAGCATTTCCAATAATGTGTGTAAGAAAAATAAATATGTGAAAAATTATGCAGTTTTTGAATGTAAAACATAAAAAAATGTATCCTTTGATGTACTTTTCTTGTTTTTGTAATAAAAGGTGTGACGCTGTAATTATTGTTTAAAGCAGCTAGTTATGACCTCAGTGACATTGTAAAAGAAGACAGACAGCTGAACGGACGGACAGACGGACACCGCGTACATAGCTACACTGTGCCCCAAAACCCCCGAAGAAGAACCTACATGTGACGTCACACGCCCCTCCCCCTCCACGTCTTTCCGTCTTTGTTCAAATCCAAATTTAGCTCCTAAGCTAATACGACGGTAGCGAAGATTAAGACTAAATTTTCATGTATTCTTGAAGGTTTCTGAATTTGTAGACAGTTAAGAACCCTACGAGTCAACAATGAGCAAAAGGAAAGCGCCGCAGGAATCCTTAAATGAGGGAATAACAGACTTTCTTGTCGGTATGTGAGAAGTCAGGGGACTTGATTAGCAGCAGCTAGCATTGCAGCTGGGCTTTAAATGACTAAAAATAAAAATCAACATCATTAGTTCCCTTTAATAATCTAGACAACAGTATATAACCCATACCGAAGCTGTAAAGGTCTTCGTTTGCACATCCATTTGCTTAAAATGAATAGAATATCTCAGTAACTAAGTCCTGAACTGTAAAGCTGAGCTGGCAGTTTCTTATTTTGGGTCTGAGGACTACAGGTCCAACAGGACTTGTGTAAGCAGAACAGGCTGTTAATGAATTACAGATTAAAAAGGAATTTGAAAAGGCCATTTAATACAATCACTACTACCTCTGAATATAAAACTTATTTAATAATACAACCTGATACAAAAGATATAGTTGCAACAGTACATCTCCAACTGTCTGTAGCTGGATGTGCCACATCGATATAAATTCCCAGACTATAACAAGGCTGCGCACATTATGAAGGGAAATATCTCCACACAAAGTTGAAGTGATCGTTAAAGTCTAAAATCTGAGAACCATGGATATTGGGGTGTATGTCAACTATAAAGTACTGTGACCAGTTATGGGCTGTTTTCATCCTGTTGTGAAGAAGAGAGTCACTGAAATCATCTTTCTGTGTCTCTTCAGAGTTGGCCAATTATGAGAAAAATGTCAACAGAGCGATACACAAGTACAATGCTTACAGGTAAGTGCTTGGACCTGTGAAGTGCTTTAGCTATTCCAAAGGCTGTGCAGTTCTGTAATGTTAGAAGGGGCATAGAAGAAATACATGCATTTTTAATATCTCTTTTTTTCTCCTCCTACAAATTATTTCTAATACTCCATCTTTAGAAAAGCAGCGTCTACCATTTCCAAGTATCCCAGCAAAATCAGAAATGGTGAAGAGGCCAAGAAACTGGTAAAGACTCTGAAAGGAATGGCCACCTTTAGGAGGGAAAAGTCTAAATATATAATTAACAATTATTGACTGCAAGCTAAGATAATGCTACACAGTATCTGATTTTTAACCAAGTGCCACATTGTTATGCTATAATGGTCCCTTTGTGTAAGATGAAATTGCCACTATGATCTCATTTGTTTGTTTGTTTTTTCAGTTTAAAGGTCTTATTGTGATGATGCCAGTTCTATACTTAAAGATTTCGTTTTGTTTTCATTTAAGACTTTTCATGACACATTTTGATTAGTATTACTCCCACTAATGTGATTCTATTGTTTATTGGTATCTTTCACCTTCATCTTTATTACTTTTTCAAAGGATGGAGTTGGGGCTAAAATAGCAGAAAAGATTGATGAATTCCTACAAACTGGCAAACTACGGAAACTGGAAAAGGTGAAATCTGGCAAAGTGATTGATACCACAGTGTTTGTGTTCCTTTTTAACCATACTTATAAGGACGCATGTTGTATTTTTGTGTTTTAGATTCGAAACGATGATACCAGCACTTCCATCAATTTACTCACCAGAGTAACTGGAATCGGGTAAGTTTTGTTTCTTATTCAAATTTTAAAAAAAATAAAAATAAACTGCTGTCTAAAGTGACACTAGAATGAGTGTTGATCAGCTAAACATCAGCAGGTAATGTGTATTTACTGTTTTCTCTGTATGTGACCAACTTTACCTTTTTGATTCAGCCCTGCTGCTGCCAGAAAATTTTTTGATGAAGGAGTAAAGACGTTGGAAGGTTTGTTTAGTAGATGCCTTGTGGCCGATTTTCAAGAATCTTATGTAGCATTTTGTCATTTCTTTAAATTTGCAACACTGTATATCTTACTGAATATTTAGATCTGAAAAAGATTGAACACAAACTGAATCATCATCAAAAGATTGGACTCATGTAAGTTTAAGTAAAGGAATTTAAACAAGTTGCATTTTATGATAGTTTCGTTTTTTGCCGATACCTGAGCTTAAAGATTTTTTGTGACTTCAGGTACTTCGAGGAATTTGAGAAAAGGATTCCACGAGTCGAAATGGAGAAAATGGAGGTGATACAGCAGTCTTCTTGTTTCTGATAAGCACAAAGGTTCTTTGGTTGTTTCTGTGTTTCCTACCAGATTTTCTCTTATTTAGAGCCTTATCCTTGGAGAGCTAAAGAAGCTTGATACTGATTATATTGGAACAATATGTGGAAGCTACAGGAGAGGTTAGACTTTACCTTTATGATTCTACAGTATGTGACGATGTTGTGATAACACCGCTGGATGAAATCGCCATCAGCTCTGATCATGATGTCGATTCTCACGTTCCTCATGCTCCAGGTGCCGCATCGAGTGGTGATATTGATATTTTGCTAACCCACCCAGACTTCACCTCTGAGACAGAGAAGCAGGTACAACTATCTTTCTCAATAGGACTAGAGTGAGATCTGTTGGCTGGTTATTACATTTTGTCCAGTTTTATATAGTAATTTTGTTCATATTTGTTCTTTTTCAGCCCAAACTTCTGCATGCAGTTGTGGATCATTTGGAGTCTATTGGGTTTGTCACCGACACTTTGTCCAAAGGAGACACCAAGTTTATGGTGAGGCCTGTGCTTATCTCCTCTTATCTGCTTGTGGCTTTCTAAGATCCATAAAGTATTTTTGGTGTGTTTTTTTTGCTACTATCTATTTGGGATTTTTGCATCAGTGATCAAAAATTTCAGTTACTTGGAAACTGCAGTAACTGGGGAGAAATTGGTGCTGGTACTTGTGGTGGTGTATGATTTACCACATGTAATAACTATGATTTTGATGGGGAACTCCAGACTACAAGCAAATTAGCATTGCATTTAAGAATCTTGGCTAGTGTTGTTGCTTAGCAACAGTCCCTTGTGGTTTTGCTGTCACTGAGTGCCTTAAACAACAGATTTTGCGGAATTTGTTGACATGCAAACCCAAATCTGTCTGACCAGGCTTTGACTTGAGCAATATCGGATGTGCATTATGTTTTGCTAGGGCGTCTGCCAGCTGCAGGAGAGTGATGACGATGAGGAAGAATACCTTCACAGGCGTATTGATATCAGGTACCTGTCTTATTATTTTCAACTGTTGGAGTTGAAGCAATTAATTGGTCCTTTGTCTGAATTATTAACACATTGGCGTGAAGCAGATTTTAATCTACCGATCTGTTATTTTTCTCCTATCTGTTCTTTGGAAGGTTAATTCCCAAGGACCAGTACTACTGTGGGGTTCTGTACTTCACCGGAAGTGATATCTTCAATAAGAATATGAGAACTCATGCTCTGGATCAGGGTTTCACCCTCAACGAGTACACCATTCGCCCACTTGGGGTCACTGGTGAGGCTCTTGAACTCAATGAACCGTCTTTTGGCGTTGTGTGAATTGTTTCATCGGCCTCTTATGAATTGATTATTTCATTCAGAATTTGTATTTTAGGTTTGATTGTGTCTCTTTTGTAGGTATGGCCGGGGAGCCTCTGATGGTGAATAGCGAGAGGGACATCTTTGACTACATCAACTACAGATACAGAGAGCCAAAAGACCGCAGCGAATAGAGAGAGCATGCTTGTGATGTCTGTTTTTATGAAGACAATATTGGATATTCAGTATAGTATATTTGGTGCTATGTAGTCATTGTTGTGGGCTTTTAAAAATTTCAAGTGCATCCTCATTCTAATGAATTTATTTATAAAGCATACTCTGACATTTGTTTTTACCTAGCATTGTGGCTGTGTATTGATACCTTGTGCAGTGCATAATTATGTATTCTGAAAGGGAATTGTGGTCTTTTGTTTCCTTTTTGCTGGTGGGTGTCCAGGTCTGGGTTGCTGGCTTGTTGTGCCCTATGTGGGTGATTGTAGGTTTGGGGTACCTTGGCATTGCTCTGGGGGTGTTCTGGCCCTTCCAGGGTACCTGCCATCCTTTGTCTGCAGTGGGTCTTGAACTGGGAACCCTCTGCTTCATCAGCCTGGTGCTTAACAGCCTGAGCTACTGCTGTCATCACCACCAGTGAATCATATTGTGACTTGAAAAAATCAATCTTGAAGGTAACTAGCTATTTTGAACAACCAAGACTTATATCCAAGTCATATATTTGTACAAATGAAATGTTTACATCCATCCAATGTTACATCCATAACCACGATGAAAAGAAATACAAAAGTCAACAAGATGTTGAAAAGAAACAACAAAAAAGGACGTGTTGAGGTTCATTATGGTACTAAGATTTACGCTTAATTACCATGGATTCAAATACAACTTTTAACTCAAAAAGATAATGTTTCTGGCCCTGATTACACCACTTAGTTCCGACATTACAAGCCGTTGCGAGGGTCGACAAAACTACAAATCCAGCAAAGTTCCTGTAAAAAAAAAGACACGTTAAACAAAAGAAAACGAAGTCCTGTTTGACCCCAACTGCAGCACGCGCTTAACACGAGCAATTTATTTACAACGGTTGCCACGGTGACGCCGTGCTCGCAAGGCATGATGGTCTGAAATAAAATGCAGACACAAACACCGGAAAGATCCACCAGAATGGACCAATGGCCTTCTCGTATGCTCTAACGGCAGCGAATGGAGACGGGAGTCGGGCAGCAGTTTCTCACCGCCACACACCCACATTACTTTTGTGTCGAGCACTTCGCGGGAGTTGTCGCTGCCAGTGCGGTCCTCTCTTCAAAGATCAATTTACAGCACACGGAAGAGCAAAAGGTAAGATTTAAGAAGTCCTCCCGCTAAATGTGATGCGCAGCTCGGTGTGTTCACGGCAGCGTGTTCGCCTATTTTGAAACTACGTAGTTCTCATTCAGAGGTGAATCGGCCGTTGATTGACCGCCAATTGATCCACAGCTCATTGTTGCTGCGAATAAATATGGCGCTATTTGCCGGTTAAAAAAAACAAAACCCAAAACGCTATCATCGTTCAAGATGCTTCTAAGTTGTATCGTTACAATGGCGTGTTTGCACTCGTACCCCCATCTCGTTGTGGATGAATCGTTTTCTCGCCTCTATTTTCTGGTTTGGGTGTCATCTTTCTGTTTCAATAGCAATAACGTTCAATAACGTTTAAATGCGAGGCATCAACCTAAGTATATTGCGTATCCATAGAAACTATGCAGAGCGCACATTGAGCTAGCTTGCAGTTGATAATTTGTTATGCAATAGTCACAGAAAAGGCTAATTCCCATATTGTATGTGGGTTATTATGTAACTATTCGGTGTCCAACAACTCTTTCCTCCACTGGCGTGATGCTCTGCACCCAGGAGCCTGCAGGTAGATAGAAACGCAGGGTTTATTACCAGCTGCGCTGTTTGCTTGTCGACGCCTCGGAGAAGATGTATCCTCAGCTTGTGTCGCTGTTGTTTCCCAGAGCAACCATGTCTGAAAGGAAGGCAGTGATCAAAAATGCCGACATGTCGGAGGACATGCAGCAGGACGCCGTGGAGTGCGCCACGCAGGCTCTGGAGAAGTTCAACATTGAGAAGGATATCGCTGCCTACATCAAAAAGGTAGTTCGACACACATCAAGAAACAGAGATGGGCTACAAGTAATGTAACGGAGCGGGGTCACCGAGTGATTTTGTCCCTCACAGGAGTTTGACAAGAAATATAACCCGACCTGGCACTGCATCGTGGGAAGGAACTTCGGCAGCTACGTGACTCACGAGACCAAGCACTTCATTTATTTCTACCTGGGCCAGGTGGCCATCCTGCTCTTCAAATCTGGCTGAAGGGAGAAAGGAAGGAATGTCTTCATGAGCTGACTGTAAACACTATACTGACTGACTCCACAAAGGCACTTATCATTCCTTGGCGAGGGGCCGCTGCCTTTTCTGTTGATTTCTATGTTCCATTTTTGAGGATTACAAAAACTGTGGCCATGTTAAGAAAAAAATAAACAGTTCTATTTATTTTTGTCATTATTTTAGAAATCTGTTTTTTAAATTAAAGCGTAGCTTATACTCTTACTGTTGCTTGGTGTGGTTTTATTGCAACCCTGCACATGAAGCCAATGATGGCCAGTGCATAGAACTACTGCCAGGTGTACAGAGATGGAACTAAACTGTAGACTGACTGATAATTTCAAATAAAACAACTCCACTACTTCAACTTAATTTTTCATCTGAAATATGCACAATTTGCCACAAATGAGGTCAGGTCTAAGACTGTCTTTATTAGAACACATTTAGAAAACCAGTTTGTGTGGGTAAACCCCATTAGACAGGCAGAAGGTGGAGCGCAGGTAGCCCTTCATCTGAGGGACTTTCTTGATGAGTGGCAGCAACTGAGCATCCACAGCTTTCTGGTCTTCCTTCCTTTGTTCTGTCAACTGGTACTTCTGCACACCAAGGAAGACAAGACATCAGCTCTGGAGTCTCACAACATGGTGCTAAATGTAGCACGCTGAACAGCAGAATATAGTTTACCTCCTTCTCCGTGTCAAAGATCTCTCCCTCCTGGTGACGAGGTCTCCTTAGCTTCTTCTTTTTGAAGTAGGCATCATTGAGAGTTTTGGGGATCTTCATACCAGCAATGTCAACTTTGGTGTTTGTGGCGATGACAAACTTCTGGTGAGCCCTGCGCAAAGGAACTCTGTTCAAAGCCAGGGGGCCTAGGGTGGAAAACAGAAGGTGGAAAAGTTGCATCAAAAAAAGGCAAAGACAAAATTAATATGGATGCTTGTGATTAGTCATCCTCACCAGTGACAAGCAGGAGACCACTTGACAGCTGCTTCAGGAACACCACACGCTAGGGGAAGAAACCGTTAAATGAATATCAACTCAATATGCACCAGTAGGGTTGAAATCATTTTAACATCTTAATGAGTGCCATCCAGTCAACATCTCTGAACGGCTCTTTAAATGCAGTCGATAGATTTCACTAAGATACATTTCTGGGCTGAAACATTTAGGACAGCTGCTGCTCAAAGTGTGCAGGCGTTCAGATGCTTCTCCAACTCGCCTGTGAACCTTTTGAGTGGGAGGAAGGGACAATGCAGTGCTACTGACAGTTTGTTTATAGTTGTATGCCCACCGTGCATGTTACAGTCATGCCAAAAGACACACAAATATAGCCTTTAAAATGCATCTCTCCTCACACCTAGACCAACACCGACCAACAGCATTTTAGTGGGTTTTTTAGAGAATAGTTCAATAGAAGTTGCAGTCCACCATAATTACAACTAAATAACCTGAACATCAGGACATTTTCACACATCATTCAAACCATCTTGAACATTTGGTGCAAAAAGGTTCCGAAAACATTCTGTGCCTTTAAAAAACAACCCGGATAACAAAGGCACACTATTAGCTGTTAGGAAAACCTCCATTCACACCTGCACAGTGCATTACATGCTAACAATTCCCTTAAACATGGCAGTAAACAGGGAAACTTACTACGATGCACATGTGTTTTGCTAAAAGGGTGGACTGAGCAGCCCAGGAAGATCACAACAGCAGCTCCGACTGCAACTATGCTGATGGTTTTAGGAGGCTTAATTTGGGGGCACACACAAATCCACAAGATCTTGGCTAAAGAAAAACTAGAAACGCTAGCACACTTAAACTCTTAAAGCCCACAACTTTCTAAGGACTGTGAGTTTTGGACTGCTGAATGTTACCTTACTGATAAATAGGTTAATACCAGAAAACTGGGTGACACCAAGATGTTGAGAAAACAACTCTAGTTTTAGATGAGCAAATCCCAAATATCACTTATCAGTAACAGATTCAAGCATGTCTTTCAGAATGAGTGGGACTAAAGGATGCATCAATGAAACTGTGATAATTAAAAGAGCTGATTTAAAATAGACTCAAGTAACGCTTGCACTGGTCAAGCAAAGCAGGGGCTCATTCCTACCTATAATCGGCACCAATGTAATGACAATACCATATAAATAATTGAAGAGTTTTGTATTTAATAAGATACTCCTTTGTTTTACTGGTATTTTCTGCACAATCTATCATTTAAAACACTGTGGGACTGGCTAACGTTTGATGCTACAGTAGAAGATGGTGACTCGTTGCCGTCTTAGGTATGTTCAGAAGACCAAACCTGTTTAAAATCAGTATTATCACATCAAGTCAGCGCAAAAATTTCCTCATGTTCATGGTTTGTTGTCATGATGCAATTGAGAAGCTAAACCCACACCTTTGAGTTAGTTACACGTGCGAAAGACAGTATTAATGTGTTTTCGGCTGTGCCATTAGCATAGAACACAATGTTAGCTTTGTAACACACGTCAGACTGATTTCCAATAACTTGTCATGTGGAAGAGAATAGCTGTGTCCGCGCAATCAATTATATTGCGTAATGGGTATAGTCGATTAGTCCCCTGTGATTAACAATTAGAACTTTCAATGCCCATCCCATTGGTGTATACTTGGGTTAGCCCAAAAAGTTCTCACCTTTCCACGGTGGCGACCTGTCAGCAAAATAAGGACGGTCCCAGGGGTGATGGAGGAACGCAGCCTTCTCTTGTGCTGGCTGAAGGGCTTCTTCCCATGGCTCCTCAGTTTACGGGGAACATCCTCTGTGGGGTAGTAGCGGGGCTACAGAAAAAGAATTATTTAAGAACACCGGCAAATGAGGAAATGTAATTTCTATTGAAACGAGGAACAACAATTAAAATGCATGGACTCACCATCTTGCGCAGCTTGACAACACGAGTACCTCCATTCTTGTCACCTCCAACAGTCTTGGTAATTGTTGCCCTGGGCTTCTCCTTGATCTTTTTCTCCACCTTAACAGAAGAAAAGCAATCAAACCTGACTGCATATTTACTATTTTACACCAAAGTGTGACAACCTTTTCCCTCACCTTGGTCTCAGTGGTCTTGGTCTTTCTCTTGTACATGGCCTTGCGTGCAAACATAGCCGAACGGGAATACCGGCCAATGCCCCGGGCCAGGACCGGGTTTCGGCTCCTGTGCCTCTTCTTGGCAGATTTTTTATCTCCCTCTGCCATCTAATACAAGAATATTGTAGATTTTAGGATAAAAGCGAACATAGAACACATACACTGCACTGATGAGCGTTAATTAGCCATGCAAATCGTATTAAGCATCATTGTAAACACCGCATGAAACAAGTATGCTATATTCATTGTAATGTGGTAACACCGCGGCTGCCTCCAACGCTGAGGCATGACAAGCAAGGCTGGCTAACACTTAGCCACATAGCCCAGACGTTACTTAAACCTGGTTAACAATGCGCGTATTTAGGCGAAAAGACGATTAAAAGTTTACAGTATGATTTCGGGTGTGTTTGCGGATCAGTACGATTTAAAAACCACTGACGTAAATGGCACGTTGCTGCAAGTAGCTAACACAACCGGGAGCACTACGGCTAGCCGGTGGCCTACGACGGCTAACAGAAAATACGATACATTATTGAGGAAAGGCGATGGATAAATCGTGGCAATAATGGGGTCTTATGTATTATATAAATACAGATGTTCACACACGGATATATGTAGACAGTACATTCAATCTATAGCAAAGATGAGAGTAGATTTTATTCCTACAGTAACACGAAGGCAAGAGCGTCCTACCTTTGCTATGAAAAAAAGACCGACATCCGGGAACGTGACGTATATAAGGACGCTGTAATGTGACGCAAGGACGTCAAAGCCCAGGTTGCTATGGGAAATGTAGTCTTGCAGTGGCTGGGACTCAACATTACGTTTGAGTGAACCACTAAGGTTTATTAAACTCAAAAGGCTTTTTCTTTCCCTCTTATTGATCAACTCTACCGATCACCTTTGCCACCTAATTTTTCTCCATGAAAAATGTTTTACCAAAATTCAAATTAAATATTTCATTCATATTTATCATTGTGATCATATTAATAATGCCAATTCTAATTAGTTTAAGATATAATAAATTAAATACAAATACACAAACAAATTAATTTGTGAGATTTCCATGAAACTACATGCAAAATAAAATCCCAAATACAGGGACTGATGGCAATTTTTTTTTTTTTGTGGGGGAGAAGCAAAAACGCTGTATGATTTTAAGCATTTAGTTATTTATTGAGTTTTGGATATGAAAATACAAATCAGTTTCTTCTGACAGAAAACTGTGTAGATTCTCAATCATCCAGGTCATTGTATCCAAGGTAGTTTTCTCTGTCAACTGGACTGAAGAAGCCTTCTGGATAGAAGGCGAAATGTCTTCAAGAGAAGAAACCCAGTCCAGTTGACAGAGAAAACTACCTTGGATTCTGACAGAAAACCATTCACGGAGTGCTAGAAAAGTGCCTATCAAATGGAACCCATTTAAATTTTGTAACGCCACACAAGATATATGTCAAGTTAAAACTAAACCACATGTTACTACGTAGTGTTACCAAGGCACCGGTAGGCTGTTATGGTATTATATATACCGTGATACCAAAAAAATCCTAAACAGCAATGCTTCGTGATTTGAGATCGATGATGGCGGTTTGATTCTTGCAGTCTTTGTTCAAAGGCATTTCATAACCAGGTGGCAGAAAGACATTCACATTAAACAATTCTTCCTTTCAATGTCTCCTCCGTTAGCAGTTTTCAAGGATGATAGCGATGCCTTGGCCGCCACCAATGCAAGCCGAGCCGACAGCGAATTTGCCACCCCGACGTCTGCAAAATAGAAAATAAGATCGCAATTACTCAATGTTACAATAAATAGCATATCAGGTCCGATGCACACATAATGAATAGGGTACCTGAGCTCATGAACCAAGTGGGCGGTGATGCGGGCTCCAGAAGCACCGAGCGGATGCCCAATCGCAATCGCCCCACCGTTCACATTGCTTTTCTCTGGGTTAAGTCCAAGAGCTTTGGCGACAGCCAGATACTGAGAGGCAAAAGCCTCATTCACCTGTGCACAGAAAATAGAGAATGGTTAATTACATCTTATGTGGAAACATAACTACTGCTAAACCACTTCCAGCAAGTAACTTAACAAACCTCAACAAGATCCATGTCACTGAGAGTCAGACCAGCTTTTTTCAGGGTTTCAGTTATTGCTGGCACAGGACCTAAGGCAATGTACAGAAGCTGTCAGAGCAACAGCAGTTATTTCATTTATTCAACATTACACTATGGTGGCACTCACCAATTCCCATAATACTCGGATCACAGCCTGAGACGTGGTAGGCCACAATTCTGGCCAGCGGAGTAAGTTTGTGTTCTTTCACAGCATCTTCACTTGCAATGATCACAGCAGCAGCGCCATCTGAGACGCCCTGGAGACCAAGAATCAGGGGCTGTATTTACTGGAGAGCTATCACGAGTGTAGAAACAACACACACCACAAAGCTATCCCCTCCAAGATAACCACTGAGAGAAATAACTGCATCAGATCAGAGTCCAAAGTTGTAAACTCACCGACGCATTGGCAGCAGTGACCGTGCCTCCCTTCTTGAAGACCGCAGGCAGTTTGGCCATTTGCTCCAGTGTAGTCTGTGGACGAGGGTGTTCATCCTGAGCCATTGCCACTTTGCCTTTCTTAGCCTTCACCTCTACAGGAGTGATTTCGGCTGTGTAGTGACCAGCCTCATGAGCTGGAATTCAAAGGAAATTACCATTCAAAATAAGCTTGTCTTTTGTCATAACACACGGGGGGACAATCTTACCTGCCTTCCACCTTTGCTGTGTTTGGTATGCATAATTGTCACAGTCTTCTCGTGTGATTTCATATTTTTCTGCCAGGTTCTCTGCTGTAATGCCCATCGGGAGTTTGATATGCAGGTCGGTCAAACCTGCCCACAAGGTGTCCTCTAGCTGTCAGGTGACAATGTAATATATATGGTTACTAGGCTTCATCCTATACCCAGAATAAATCAGTGCATTGTGTTATTTTATAGGTCTGATTCGGGTATTTTATTCTTCTGGTGGGTTGATACGGATAAATCCATTCATGTTTTTTCTTTGCTATTCCAATGTCATAAGTACTCATTTGAGTGAGGACAACACAAAGGCAAAGTCCATCCAAAGCAAACCTTGAGATCGACTCCAAACTTAGTACCAAATCTTATGTTTCGGACAGCATATGGGGCCTGGCTCATGCTTTCTGAGCCTCCACACAGGACCACCTCGGACTCTCTAAGGCAAATCTCCTACAAACACACAAATAATGTCTGAATGATTAAATTTCACAATGTCATACATCATGAAAGAATCTACACACCAGAATTTCTGAATCAATTGCTTTACTATGTAATGGGAGGTGCTTTAAAAATAACGCGTGTAAGATTCAGCTAAATTAATTTTTCAGCTGACTGACAATTTCGATTTTGCCAAATTTTTCCAGTTTCTGATGGAGCACTGACCTGAGCGCCATTGATGATGGACTGGAAACCAGATCCACACAGCCTGTTCACCGTAAGAGCAGGCACTGGAATGGGAATACCGCACCTCAGACCCACATGACGGGCAATGTAGGGTGCATCAGCTGAGCTCTGATGTTATGATGACAGAATAAAATAATGAACCATGGGAAAAACATAGATATTACTCAATGCATATATAATTATTGAATAACAGCATTGTTGAGTGTTACACAAATGTAAATAATCATTGCTGGTGTTTATTAAATTTGCTGTACCTGCATTACATTTCCCATAATGACACTATTTACAAGTTCTGGTGCAACCCTCCCTGCAGCAAGGGCAGCTTTGGCTGCATGCTCAGCTAAATCTGTTGCACTGTGATCCTTCAAAACACCCCCGTATGTCCCAAATGGAGTTCGCTTGGCTGCTACAATGAATACACCTGCAAAGAAAAACAAGGCTTTTGTACAGCAACAGAGTCAATCCACTACAAACATACCTACACTGGATTCAAAATGTATCAGTAACATTTCAACAGTAACAAGGATTAAATAGATTCTGAAACGAATTTAAAGCAAAGTAGAGGAACAAGAATGCAGTGTGCACTTGTTTACACTTTCTCGAGATAAATTTTCAGGCAATTTAAAAGTTTAAATGCACCAAGGTATTTATCAAAGGGTACAAGATAACTTCAAAAACCATTTGACAAAACTGCAGTTTCCTTTGAAAAGAACAATTATTTTATATTTATTTTCATGTGCAACGAATGCATGTATATCTTTGTATTTTACACTTCGTTTTAAGATGCAAACATTTTCTCAAAAGATTTAGTAAATTTCTTAATTTCTTTATGGAAAAACATCAATCAATGAAATTAACGAATCACGTCTTGTCTTGCAGATATTTGCTTTTTTTAGACAAGTGCCTTTGCAGTAGCCTTGATGATTACAGAGCCTAAGAGTTTAAAACGTTTATACTTTCCTGGAGCAACAAACGTTAACTTTACCTCTGAGAAGCGCCATAATTCGGAGAGAACAAACTCGGGGTCAAATTATGATGTGTTCAAGTCCTGGTGACTCGGGAAAGACCTGACCTTACGTCGCTGTTGTGCAGGAAACAATGTGGTCCTTTCGGAAAAACTAAGGTTACCACGAGTGTGCCGGTTTAGAATCACTCTAAGATAAATATTAGAAATCTGAAACAAACTTGAAATATTTTGGCAATCTGTGTATTGGCCTGTGACTGTAGGTTCACATAATTATACGTTGGATATTTAAGTGTCATTCTCTAAAGTGCAAGTTTATGATTTATGACGCGACCTTTACGTCATATTTACGCGCCGCGTCTATCCTATGTCAAGAGATAGAGAGGATTTTTATGCATGTGAGTGCTTCTCTTCTTTTGATAAGGGTTATGCGTTTACTGTGAAACTACACTAGAAATATGGCGTTGTCGCGCTGTCTCTCTTGTTTTTCAACCCGACAAACTGCGTCAAGGTGAGTGATTTTTTTTACTTCAGTAAAAGACCATATGAAGCGATGCGCCAGCTAAATGGAGCTAACATGGCTAAGGTTACAGAGGAATGTTGTCATTTGGGTTCAGTATTATTAATATTGTATTGTTTAGCATCTTCCTGTTCGGAGAACATCACCATGCTGCACGAAGTCTTTGGTTTGCACCTGTGATGACAATTAAGACATCAGCTGCTCTGAGGTACAATGAATGTTGCATATTCTTAAGATATTGCCTTCAATATTATTGTTTTCCGACATGAAACGTTCCTATCTTGTCAACATCACTGTAACACGAATTAAATGTCTCTATTTTTCTTTTCTGACTGGGGGGATGGTTATTTACATTAAGATTTGAGTGGGAGTTGTTAATGAAGAACCTCACATTTAACTTTCTTTCCCATTTTTAGAGCAGAGCCCAAAAAGAAGAAGAAAGTGGATCCTAGAAGGGAGCAAATAGCCAAAGACAGACTGAAAAAAAAGTTGAAGAAGCTGGAGAAGGTTGCCCCAGAGCTTATACCCATAGAAGATTTTCTTACTCCAACTAAATTTTTAGATGAAACGAGGTACAAGGAGTCATCTTAATCTCATTATTTCAAAGTTTTTACCATCCAGATTCTGAAGTGTTCTTCTGTTTTTTGACTTATGATTGCTACTGTAATATAAAGCTTTCCTGGCCAATTAGTGAATCTAAAACTGTTTTCTAGCATTAGCATTATGTGACCCCTTACTCTTGCAATGCAATATTTGCTTAAAGAAATTGTTGCTTCTTCTCTGTTAGGGAGCGCACTGTACCAAAGCTATCATTTGAAGAAAGTGAGCGCCGTGCTCTGCTGCTGAAAGACTGGTCTCGCTACAAACAGGTCATTATTCTTTACCTTTTTTCTATCACTGACACTTCGCAAATTTCAATTTTGACCCTTACTGGGCTTTATTTAATATAGTTATTTGCATTTTTTTTGCAGGAGCAGCACATGGCTGAGGTGCAGGCTGTTGAAAATGCATTAGAAGCACAGAGGGAGGCACTTGAAGAGTTAAAATTAGAATCTGAGGAGCTGTACCGAGCAGCACTGAAGCCAGACCTTTCTCTGTTTCCTTTTACTCACGAAGGTCCCGTATACACGCCACCAAATCCCAAGTATGAGGCTCCTGATGGAAAATACAATGACATTACAAGGGTTTACACACAGTGATGGACAGTGGCTTGTAGCCTGTGTGTATCTTTGTTCACTATTTCCATGTTTGATATTGCTGAATGGTCAAAAAGCCAAGACCCAAACTGGTGTAGATGTGCAAGACATCCGGTCTTGTTTCACATCAACAGAAATGGACTTTTCTTCCTTCACATTCACATCTGTTAACAAAATCCAGACAAAAATGAAAATGTACTTTTTATTAAAGCTTTGTGAGTTGAAGCCAAGCTTTGAGTGTTGTAATACTGCAGGACAACCACACAATAAAAACATCTGGAGTGACAATCTACTTATTTTAGAATTTTGCCACTTAAATATCTATACTTAAAGCAGTTTTACACTGTCAGTGCATTTTAAAATTAATATTTTCATTAAATGCTGTCATTGATCTGCACAGGAATAAAACTTAAGTGCCCTTGTTAAAATTGCAGAAAAACAAATTTATTTCTGATATTCTAACATTCACATGAAGTATTACTGTGAAATGATATGCAGCAATAAATTTAAAAAATTGTAAGCCTAGAATTAGATATTGTTTTGCACCAGTGCAAATGTGTATAACTATAAAGACATTACTTTAAAAAGCCAGTATAATTAAGTTTATTACAGTATACAGCATAGGTCATCAGCACACATTACTGAAGAATCTGTTTTAAATAGCACCATAATAATTTCAACTCCTGATGGTACTATATAGTCTCCATTCTGTGGCTCTGAACATTCATGTAAGTAGCTCCTTTTACATTTACCGATAATCATTTTTTTAGTCCATATAAAGGAAAGATTGTTCAGGGATCCTGAGGCTTTTCCTGGGTTAGTGGCATGTGCCAGTCACTGGGGGGGCCTTGCCTCATCGTCCATACTGGTGTGAACTTTCTTTGCTCTTCCACTCGATTTCTCTCACTCATCTGCAGGGCATCCTGCAAAAAGTAATGAAAGCAAAAGATATTTTAGTGTCAGAAAATTGGGATAACAGTATTCAAGATATTACATTGTCTTTTCCACATACGGTCTAATAAGTTATAAAACTAAAAATCAGATATGGAATCAGCTCAACGAGATGGTATACGTAGTATAAAATAATATTTTTGAGTATGAAAGCAGAGTAGAGTTGCAGTGTCTACCTTGGCCTTCAGTGTTTTGTGTTTTTCCCACTCTTTGCAGTTGTTGTAGTCCTCTTTCCACTGGTGGCAGGATGGAATCGTCCCATAAGCATAATAATGGTGAAAACGATTCCACAAACTTTTGCAGTGTCTGAATTCGCTCAAGTAGTCGCCACAGTCCCGGGGTGTCTGAACAACACAAATATCTATCAACACTAAGTCCATCGTAGAGAATATTCTGGAATATCCTACTGCTCAAAATAAGCCACTGCATCATTTAGCCATTTAAATATACCTGATAAGATCCGAGAGTTACATAATATATCGTATAACTGGGCGCCGTTTGGTACCACGTTTTACAACGATATTTTAGGGCAATATTATGACACTATCAGCATTAGATTCCAAAAGCAAACAATAAACACTACTGGTGTAAAAGGTTTTCTATCAAAATACCCTTCAGTTTCCTGCTAGGTCAGGTTATCAAAACACTACAGTAGCTCGCTTGTAACCTTGAATTTTTTTTTTAAATGAACGATTTCTTCTCTATCATATATATCGCAAAACGAGAAGGTTGTTACGAATGTGACCACATTAAGATGATAAAAAATACATATATTAGTGACAAATTACCCTCCAGTTTGTTTCAGTAGTCTGTTCCATAGCTACTTATGCTAACACCGGCGCTACAGCAAGCACACTTCCGGTTTCAGTGCGCTTCATAATAAAAGCTTTCAACGTTTATTTTATTTTGAAAAGACTTAGAAATGACATTTTAGCTTTAATATTATAACTTTAAAGTTGCTTTCTTTTGCCAAAAAACCATTTTCTTTAATTTCCAATAATTTCCAAATTCAGAAAATCTGTTTAGGTTTTAGTTTATCTGATGAAAATGTACATCTTTGCTTGCACATTACAAAATAAACTAATAAATCAAAACATGTCAAGCTTCAAAAAAGACAATTTTATTTGCCTATAAATAGATTTAAGGAATGAAGAAAAATAACCAAAGATTTAAAAAAAAAAAAATCCAACATACAATTCAAGTCTCATACTTAAAAAAAAAAAAAAAGGTAGCGGTATCACCAATATTCACACTGCTACGTTATTAAAGTGAATGAGAAAAATTACAACTGATCAGAATATGCTTGAAATAAAACTTATTTTAAAGTGGATACATGTTTGCGTGGTTGGGGTGTTCATTCACTTTTATGGTGACAGGAAATGTACGCAGATCCATTTCTCTGGGGAACAAAAAAAACAATTCCCAAAAGTTTTCAAAAGATGTATTCACAAATCATCTGCAAAATACTTTAAAGGAGACCAAACACATCTGAAGGGAAGATTGACAAAAGCTATAGTCAGCTTCTGCGTATCAGCCAGTCTCTTGAGGTGAAAGGCTTTAAGGCTTCCGGCCTTTCTTGCGTAGTGACTGTCCCTCTCCGGAGAAGGCGATGAACTTATTTACAGCATCGTCCTTAAAGCAGGAGAAATAACATAACCAAGTAAAACAGAACGACACAGAATATTGCTACATTCAAGAGCTACAAACATAACAATTCTTACGTCATCCACAAATTTCTTGGGTTGAGGCTTTGAATTCCGAATGAAAGTGATCCTTCCGATTTTGAAGTCATAGTTGGGAATACCTCTGTGAAATGAAACCACAGAGCTTAAAACACAGAAGTTAAACTGCACGGCAACACTGACGTCCGGTGGCATAAAGGCCAAAGCCTGATTGGAAAACATGCATGTGGGTCGCAAAGGACGTGTCATTAATCCCTTGAATAATAAGACATGAAAACGCTGCAATAATTCAATCATTTATACCAGGTAGCAGTGGATCAATCTACTATGTGCTGAGTTAACAGTAAGTAACATAATTTTTGGTTAAAACGTTGCATTCAAATATTTATTTGTAAAACTACTTCGTTTCTGCACTGCTGAAAATCTGCTCACCTTTTGATGTCACTTGGGTCTAGAGGAGCTGGGCTGGGCTCGATTCCCTTTGTTTTACCATCCAAACGATTGCCAGAGCCGGTGAAAGCCTGGGTTAGAGATGTAGTTTTCATCAGTTCACCTGCTCTTGGGGGACAGCGGTAAAGACGGTGAACACCCACTCACCCTGAAGCCTGTGTCCATGTCAGCGTAACTGCTGTGATCTTCTCCTTCCTGTAAAGAGATTCACTGAATCAACTTGCTCACACAGACATTTGTGTGTACGGGTACGGTCCTTACAGTTGGTTCCTCTTGGTGCTGTGGTTGCCGTTCAGGTTCTTTGTAACCCAAAGGAGCGTCGAAATCCACCTGAGAAACACGTGGAGTTTTCAGTGGAGACCAAAGCAGAACATTCGGGTGTTGTCTGTGACCTTACATTCATATCACATTCAATGATGGAGACTGCTTTATCTGGCTTTGTCTCCATGACTCGTAGCTCGTATATCTGAAAGAAACCCACAACTCCCATTAGTATTACTCAGAATAACACTTTCAGAATTAGTCCAATCTGTATGAAGTGTTTCACCTTTTCATTATAGTTGATAGCGATAACATCGCCTGTGGTCAAACAGGCAAAGTTTCTCAAGGCATTCTCCAGTCTTCAATGACAATCCACAGAGAACCATCATGAGCTGCACAATTCGTTGTAAAGCTAGCATGTCTGTGATAATGCTCACACTGCTTTGGGGTTGGTGATGTCCAGGAAGTCGGGGCTCTGGGGCTGGAACTTTGAATAAGTGGCCACCATGAGGTTTACACTTTCCACTTGGACGAGTCCTCCTTCCTCCAGCAGGAGATTCTGCATCATCTAAACACAAAGTAAAAGTGTACTTAAGTAAAAGCTACAGCGGCCACAAATATATAAACAATTCAATCATTCATTACATGATTATTGAAAAGGCTCTGAGTTGTGATTTGAGCCATCATGCTTATTGTTTAAATATATTCAAATTGTACTCACATTTGTATTCACCCAGATACATTTCATCTCACTATTTTTTTAAACTAGACGTTGACATACAAACTGGGCTTGGCAAACCCTGAAGTTAAATTAAATAAAATCAACTTACCCAATGTGGAAGATAACAGATTCCCTCGTCAGCCACAAACTCCAGAACTCCACAGTGCGTCATTCTGTCTGAATTCTTGTTGGTGAGCTTAAACAGCATCGGATAGGTGATGTTAAGTCTGCCTGTAATGAAAGGAAGGTGAATAATCTGGAAAAGTTTGTCTTTTTTTAAATTGTTTAGTAAGTTTAATAGAACCCCACTTACTGAGATGGTCAAGTGCTGAAGGTGGCATGATTACTGAAGGAAGAATAAGAACAACAATCAACAATAAACTAGGAACATAAACACCATTGTGCCAGCTGACAGTTCTTGGAACCAGAAGGAGCCATTCTAATATCATTATTGTAATTAATTTAGGTCTATATATATTATTCCATTGGTTGTTGTGAGTGGCCCTTTAAACAAACACATTTCCCAGTACATAATAAACATAGGGACTATTTCTGGGCCTTTACTTTTTCCCCCTTTCTCCACATCGGAACGATCATTGGGTCCTGCCAGCATTGACACGGAGTAGCATCGGTATTGAGTGGAGAAACGATTCTGGAAAGCCCTCGAAATTGGGTGATCAAACACCTGGAAGGAAAACTGGGGAGCAAATAAAAGCAAAATCAGTCTACGACACATGTGCTGTTTTATGTATGTTCCAAACAATCAACGTGGATTTAAGTTTCAGAATGACGACGCAGCTTTCTGCTGATGTCGCCTTGTTGTTGTTAGCCGTGTCTCGCTAAGCAGCCGGGAGTGTCATCGGCGTTAACACCGCGTGTTTTCATCTTCGAGTTAAGCACTTTTATCGCCATCTCTTACCATATCGGCAGTTTTGGACGTCGTTCGGAGTCTTAAAGAGAAATGTCCGGTCCTGTTTTTCTTTCTCTTCTTCTTCTTTGAGATTCTACGGCAGCAGCAAACTATGACGGTGGGTGAGCGCCGCCCGGTGGCCTGTGATGGTAACTGCAACGACGTACGTATAACCTTATTAATTTAAATAAAATACACACACACACACACACACACACACACACACACAGATTTACCTGATCTCATTGCTCTCACAAATTCCAAAATATATCTGTTGATTCATAATTACTTTATAAACTTTATTCCTTCCCCCTCTATTTTCTCTATCTTTGGTTCCTTCTTTCCCTTACATACCTCTTACATTTACCGATTGCATGTTCTATAGTTCAACTTTCCCTACAACTATCAAATTTACCATAACATGTATTGCCTGGTTTAATCCTGGATGTTGTAGTCTCATCCTGGTGACATGTCTCTCTGTTTCTTTTCTCCAACCAGTGGAGTAAGTCAAGTCAAATCGGGATTATTTGTCAATTTCTTCATAAGTCCATGATATACAATCGAATCGAAATTACGTTTCTCGCTGTCCCATACGTAGACAATTATCGAGACAGAGCAGGACAGTACAAACATTAAAGTGCACCGACACAGTTGTTTATATTGTTTATGGCTGAGGTGCCCTATTAACCCTATTTTGAGCAGTTTGAAGCCCTTCATCCTCCCAGTTCTTGCCATCCTGATAGTGCATACGTCCTTTGGCTTCAGCATTGCTCAGTGGAACCAGTAGGCTTACCTGTTTCCGCTTTAGTGTTTGCTTGGCAAAAAAAATCTGCCTGCTTATTTCCCTTCACACCCACATGAGCGGGAACAAAAAACAATGTGTGATTAAACCCGTGTTCCATCCTAAAGATCTAGATATAAAATAAATATTGGGCTGTTGGGGGATGTGATGAAGGATCCACTTCACAGTCTGCAGGACTGAGCATGTGATACTTGTCATTCCTTTAGGTGTGACTATGTTGCTGATGTTTATGCTACATAACAGACCTCACAAGTGCCCAGTACATATTACATAAAGCTGCTTTACTTACTCCTGCTCCTGTAACACACAGCGGAGTATATTAATAAACTTTATAGATTTATTGCAAAATATATCTAAATTATCTCATTTTGAAAAGCAGGGGACTGCACACAGTGCCTTGACGGGTTTCATTTTATTCTTTATATATCCTGGAATATTTTGTTCCTACTTTTACCTGTATTATAAGCTTCCAAAACAAGGTGACATGGTACAATTCTTGGCTGTAGTATGTAGCTGGGATGAAGGGGAATTGTTTTCCAAATAGTTTTAAACATATATAAATATGTCTTGTATTAATTAAGCTCATTAAATGTTCTACTAATTATAGTACATGTCCTTAATACTTCTGTGTTACATTGATTGAGACAGAACATCAAAGAAAAAAAAGCTTTACTTTTATTTACAAAGCAACAAAAAACTGCTGTTTTGGAAAGCACAATGGGGCATCCTGTTGTCTTATTTGCTTGGGTAAAAATGTATGACCTCCACTGAGAGAGGCTGTGAGGTTATGTGCATTTGTATGATTAGCAAAATAAGAACGGATCAACGGATTTCAATTAACCTTAGAGAAAATGTTGATATGCCATATATATTATGGTGATCTTACATCTGGAGGCACTTTGACCTTTGATCATCAGAAGATCATAAGCCAAGATAAAAAAAAATTAAATTTGCTTCCAAGTTTCTTGTTTTGTTTCATAGTATTGAAAGACACTGAATTTTTTGCTTGTTTTCTATCATTAAGGATCAAGATGGTGCCTTGTATCATTTAAGCTCTTCATTCATTTTTTAACATGGCCACAGTTTTTGTAATCCTCAAAAATGGAACATAGAAATCAACAGAAAAGGCAGCGGCCCCTCGCCAAGGAATGATAAGTGCCTTTGTGGAGTCAGTCAGTATAGTGTTTACAGTCAGCTCATGAAGACATTCCTTCCTTTCTCCCTTCAGCCAGATTTGAAGAGCAGGATGGCCACCTGGCCCAGGTAGAAATAAATGAAGTGCTTGGTCTCGTGAGTCACGTAGCTGCCGAAGTTCCTTCCCACGATGCAGTGCCAGGTCGGGTTATATTTCTTGTCAAACTCCTGTGAGGGACAAAATCATTCGGTGACCCCGCTCCGTTACATTACTTGTAGCCCATCTCTGTTTCTTGATGTGTGTCGAACTACCTTTTTGATGTAGGCAGCGATATCCTTCTCAATGTTGAACTTCTCCAGAGCCTGCGTGGCGCACTCCACGGCGTCCTGCTGCATGTCCTCCGACATGTCGGCATTTTTGATCACTGCCTTCCTTTCAGACATGGTTGCTCTGGGAAACAACAGCGACACAAGCTGAGGATACATCTTCTCCGAGGCGTCGACAAGCAAACAGCGCAGCTGGTAATAAACCCTGCGTTTCTATCTACCTGCAGGCTCCTGGGTGCAGAGCATCACGCCAGTGGAGGAAAGAGTTGTTGGACACCGAATAGTTACATAATAACCCACATACAATATGGGAATTAGCCTTTTCTGTGACTATTGCATAACAAATTATAAGGCTTTGGTTGACGTCTCACATTTAAACGCTTTATGGTTTTAAATAGAAAGAAGCAGGATGCTCTGTCGAAGGACTTGTAGGCCAAAAGATCAAATCAATTAGTGAAATTAAGTTTGCAGGACTCTCTTGTGATTTGGAATTTCTGTTTCCTACTTCTCAGCTTCTCAATGGAACTACTGAAGATAAATGAGAGACATCTCAAAGGGCCCCTCTCTCCTGTGACCCCAACGTCCTTTCGATAGAAAAATCAACATTTGGTGTAATAACTAATTTGTAATCATAGAATTGATGCATCTTGGCATGTTCTTCTCCAGTCTTTAACATTACTGTTGAATGACTTTATACCATTCCTGGCGTGTTCAAGCCTTCCATTCAAGGTCATCCTTGATGAAAACTTGCTGCCTTCTGCTCTGTCAACATTCCCCGACTGAGCATTCGTATTTCCAGGACAATGCTCCACCTTACACACTTCGCTCAATGCATGGACAACATACCACTGACCAGATCAAGATCAAGATCTGGTCAGTGCCAGCAAATCTCCGGCCCTGAATCCCACTAAGAATTTCTGGAATATGATCAAGAGGACGGTCACGAATTGTCATCACAATTATTTTGCCAGGTCTAACGGGATACACCATTGGTTTTTCTATGATCTTAGCTACAGCTAATTTATACTCTATTATCCTCTATCTCTCCTGAAGGCCACAACAACAGATGTTTGTTACATGCAGATACCCACCGACTCAAATGTCTTTTGTTTTCAAATTCACCTTGTCGTATTTTGGATTCCTTTCAAAACCGATGCTTGATAAGTCATAATAAAATGTAACATAGCTGCTATAATAAAAAACTGAGCTTTGATTATTGATCCTTTGATCTTGAGGTTTTTCCTTTCCTCCCCAAATGGTGACTACATAAATTGTGACCTTTATTTTGTGGTGCCTCAGATATGTTCACAAGTTAGAGTGCTCCTATCTACCCATCTTTGTCCATGTTCTCACCTCCATTAGTGTTCAGGACCCCCCATATCTTGAGACATGAATTTGCATTTCACTCAGAATAAAGGGTATTGTTTTAAGCATCTTACCTTGGTTTTTTTCTCTTTCTATAGCTGCCAACATTGACGTTGATTAATGGCAGTAGTATAAAGCTCCTGTGGCCTTTGAAAATTCAAATATCAAAGCTCTTTGATCCTACTTTTACATCAGGTCAGTCAACTGTTAACCTCATGTGAATGTTTAGCTCAGTAACATATGTATCATTTGCTAATTGTCTTAATCTATAAATCATCATTGGGACAGAAATTTTAACTTTGATGATTCAGATTAGTTAACTTTAGCTAGAACCAGATCAGATGCTGAACCCAAGGCTGTTATCAGACTAAATTGTTCTGATTGACAAAAATAATCAGTAAATCTTCAGTAAAACAACTTTCACTGCAGAGAAACGTTTACTCATATGAAGACTGACAGTTGGCACATTAGTCAAAACTAGTGTAAAGAATCCATCAAAACTTTTCCTAAATTAAAAAAAACAACTTTCAGAAGCATACAATTTGACAGTTGTATATTTACATTTTTAGACCTAAAAAAAACCCCAGGCCATATTTTATCACTTTTGATGATGAAAGCAGTTCTCAGGCCAGGGTGTTAAAGGCATGTCTGCCTTCCAGATGAAAACTACACTGGAGGCCAATGTTCAGCTACTTGTTGATGCAGGGCCTCAGGTAACCACTGGCAGTAAGCAGACAGTAAATCTGGGAAAACAGACAAATACAGAGTGGAATTCAATGAATAAAACTAAACCAAATTAGGTCATATCAAGGAAATGATATCCTTACATTTCTCATCAGTTTTCCAGACAGAGAGAAGAGCAGCTCTGCTGTCAACTCCCTTTGACACCAGTGCTCCCAGCAAGGCTTCTGTCCTGGGCTGCAGCCTAAAGTAACAGTGGCACAAAAGTCGGTCAAAAACCAACTTGTTGACAGGGATGTGACCAGCCGTGTGCGAGCGTCAGTACAAACATACTTAGCCCAGGTTTTCAGCATGATAGACGGGCTTGACAGAAGGTGGTGAACGTGCTTCTTTAGTTTCGGACAAACCTGCAAAGTAACACCGAAAATTAATGAGCAAAACTTTTATACAATTAACATACACATAAAAAAATATCCAGACAGAGTAGGAAGACAACTCGCCCATCTCTAAAGTCTCAAGTTTTTAGACAAATTATGTAAGACAGTTTACAATGATTAAATAGGCAGACTCTCCTACCTGTCCCTCAAGAAGAAACCTGGAAAACAGTTTGTAACGTTCCAGGCCTTCCGGATATTCCATCTCCACAGCAGGCAGCGGCCAACCCACACGGACTGCAGGACAGAAACAGGCATTACAGAGGCGGAGACAGAGACACGAGTCAGAACACACAGCAATCGAATTACAGAAGGTGCTTGAGCGGTGACATCTGATGGTGCCGCTGGATGAACACAACCATGGTGATGGTGACTCCAGGGTGGGGCCCAGATGACAGTACTGAGGAAGGAGCTTGGGGATCCACTCAGCTTCTACTGCTGACACGCCTGAGGATCAACAGAAAGGACATTTAGCAAGTGAACCCTAACCTTGGTGTCCTGAAAATCTAGCGTTTTGTGTCTGGGTGTGTGAGATCTACATAAATAACCTTTAATCTGGCAGAGAAGTGACAGATTAGGACTGAGAAACAGCAAAGAGCCTTTACCTTTCATGTACATCTTGCTGGTCTCCATGATCTCCTGGTAGACAACAAAGTCTGGCAGCGTTTTGAAGAGCGCAGAAGTCGGATGAATGAACACTGGCTCGTCTATAAGAGGCGTCTATTAAGCAAAACAGAAAAAAATTGAGGCTGTTGATGCTTCCAAATTCCAAACAGAGTCCTTGAACGACGTACCTTGTAGCCATTCTTCCATTTAGGGTCGAGTAAATCTTCTGCCTGTACCCGTCTTGCAAGGTGGTCACCCAGTCCAGCCAGGACGATCTGCCGCAAACACACGACCTGGTGCTCTGTTGGTGGAGGCATCTTAGGATTCACGAATGTGCCCACTTCTGGACTTACTGCATTCACTGAAACGAGAGATGTCCTGCTTCAGATCCATGGCAACCTTGAGCACGGTTAGGTGGGTATGCATGTAGACATTTAACCTGCGTTAGTAAGTTGCCCTCTGAGCCTCCTGATCTCCACCATAGCTTTATACCTCAGGCCATTGTCTGCACAAAACTTAGGAGAACAACCTGCAAACTCACAAGCACCGACAGCACCTGTATATGCAAATATAGCACAATGAAAATAAATCAACTTATAATGCACACACATCTCAGTCTGGAGCTCAATTTGGCCCAACAGTGGAGTAAACTTACCCAGCATGACCATTAAGTCCCCCAGTAGAAGTGACTCTCCCTGTCCAGCCCACAATCTCCTCATTTGTGTCAGCCGAGCTCGACGCTCGGTGAGTGTGGAGCTCTCGTCGTTACTTCCTGCAGGCCTGAGGAGGAATAGCAATGTTACTCAAATATACAAAATAATACAACGAGTGTTAAATCTGAGGGTAAATGTGGCATGAAACGTGTGTTTACCTGTCGAGCTCTTCAAAGAGTTCTCTGACTGTCATGGCGGCTACCACAGCAATCACGTAGGGCAGGCAGTCCTGCTGCTTACCGAGAGCTAGCATCTTAGCATAGCGTGGTGCCACAGGGAATGAAGCCATGGCTCTGCCCAAGGGGGTGATGGGGCAGCTCAGCCTTGCTTGCTCCAGCTCTTTAACTCTTTAGAGGAAACCAAACATCTTAAAATATCTTTTAGCATAAATAGCTTTAAGCATAAAGTACAGATAGCATTAAGTAGGATTTATTAAAAGAAAAACAGAAACACAAAGAAATTCCTTGTTCTCATTGCATGATTACATAAGGCCACACATATGGCCAGCTATCTTTCATCGTTCTGATTCATACGAAATAAAATATTTTAACAAGCAATTAAGTCAGAAGAAAATGTGGCTTAAAAGTGCCAAAAAATGAAAATGTTAAATGAAACGTCCTTAAAACAACCAGTCAATCACACTGGCGTTACCTTCCAGTGTGTGGCGGCTCCTTCAGAGCCCCCAGTGAGATCAGCAGCTGCTCTGCTGCAACAAGAGTCTCGGCAGAGGGAGCTGTGGGGAAGGGGAAATTGACCACCTGCAGGAACAGAAAATTAAAGATCATCTTGAGATTCATACAATGGAAACGCCCAGTTAGGGACCATGAGGTGTTGATTTGTTGTTAAGGTGTTGACCTTATCGATGTTTAAGTCCTTCATCTGTAAAACCAGGTCGTCCACGGGCCTGCGAGTGATCTCTGCCTCTGAGAACAGACTGAAGTCTGCAAACACGGCAGACGAGAAGAGCCTGCAGATACACACAGGGAGTGAATATGATGCAACCAAGCTAATCATTATACTGTTAAGACTGACAGTGCTCACCTGTAGCAGTGGCCGGGCTCCGTTCGGCCAGCTCGACCTGCTCTCTGATTGGCTGAGGCCTGAGAAATCCATGTGACCTTGAAGGAGGACACTCCGGTCACTTTGTCGTAAAAACGTTTCTTCACTCTCCCGCAGTCGACCACATACTTGATTCCAGGGATGGTCAGAGACGTCTCGGCTACGTTTGTGGCAACAATGCACAGACGAGTCCCAGGCGGAGGCGGCCGAAACACCTGTGGTCAGAGAGGCACACGGATAATGATGCCAGAGGTCAAACTGCTACGCTGATTTAAGCATCCCCTTTTAGGAGGGTAAATCTCACCATAGCCTGCTTTTCTGGAGCCAACAGTGAGTACAAGGGGAGAACGTAGAGGGGGATCGATGGGTCGACCTTCTCTTCTAGAGACAAAACACAGAGGAACTAGTACCACTCATGTGAACCACGTCCCACATATATTCCTGTGGAGAAACTCACCTGCTCCGGTGGGATCATCACCAAGGTCCAGATCAGAGCCTTCATCCTCGTCTCCAATTCCGGCTTCTCTGTCCTCGTCGCCTTCATCCACTGGGAGGGCAGAGTAGTTATCCAGGTCAATTCTGGGCAGAGACTGGTAGCAGAGACAGCAATCTTTTACAGATTTATCTGTGAAGGTCCCTGGTGCCATCAACCCAGATACAGTTCAAAAAGCACTGCAAACACACTTACAATAGTCTTCTTCTGCTTGGACTTCTTAAATTTCCTCATTGCCTCAGTGGAATCAAATTCCTCTGATTCTCCTATTCAGAAAACAAGTAAACAAAAGCACATTTAAACATACAGTATATAAGCATATAGAGGGATCAAAACAGACGCACCAGTGTTTGCATTGCCCTTCCTGAAGGGGAAAGCTTTTCGTAGCCTTCTGCACAGACTGTGAACCTCTGCCTGACCAGTGAGAAACACCAAGATTCCACCTGAACAACAGAGAATAAATTCACCATATTAATGTTCCGCAATGTTTTAATGTTCCGCATCCTTTAAAATGAATGAAACCTAATTTTCGTACATTATTGATTTGTGTTTAAAAAAATGGGGAGAATTTAAAAAGGTCTTGATAGACTTTAGTTCTCTCTTTAATATTCAAACAGGTAAAATCTGAGATGTGGCTCAAGTGAACCTGAAGGCAGCATGCGATGGATTTTGCAGGTTTTGTGGAAAACTTCTCCCGTGTAATCTTCCAGCGGGGTCCGCTTGTTGAAATGTATAGAGACTGGAAACTGCCTGGCATCCACCTTTATGACGGGCGGAGGTGTGGTGAAGAGCTTTGGGTTTTCGGTGAAGTCCTCCACACGCAGAGTGGCCGACATAATCAGCAGCTTCATTGGCAGGCCTTTCTGCACAGACACAATGAGAATCCTCATGAAAAAAGCACAACACGATGAAGGAATTAAACAAAACCCGGCGATCAGCCATCTCTTACTTTGTTTCTTAGTGGGACGATGCGAGACAACAGTCCAACAAGGATGTCTGTGTAGACGCTCCTTTCGTGAGCCTCGTCTATGATGATGACGCTGTATCTTTTAAGCAGAAAATCCTTTATAATAAACAGATGGAGAAAAACAACTGTAGCATCATTGTGAATAAAGGTGCAACCCTCCCCACACAGAAGCAAAAGACATTTGAAATGAATGAGAAAAGAGAGTAGGAGCACCTTCTGAATCTCCTTGAGTAGAACACCATCGGTCATGAACTTGATCTTTGTATCATCTGTGACGTTCCCTTCGTATCGAATCTGGTACGACACCACCCTAAACAGCATTTTTTTTCCATTTACAAAATGTATCTCCTTCAAGTTGGTGTGAATGTGCCTTAAAACTGCATTCTGTATATTTTATCACATATTTTGAATACTTGCAGAGTAGTTTCTTACCGCGTTGGCAGGTTCATCTCTTTGGCCACTCTGTGGGACATGCTGACAGCAGCCACCCTCCTCGGCTCTGTGATACCTATGATACCACTGTTGCTGTGGGAGAAATAGTGATGAAGATGACAGTGGCCACGTATCACCACCTTCCATTTATCTTCAGGTCATTATGGCAGGTAACAAATGAGGATAACCTACGTAGCATAGCCAGCTTCATACAGAAACTGGGGCACTTGCGTGGTCTTTCCGCTTCCTGTCTCTCCACATATGACAACACAAGGATTTTCCCGGACCGCCTCCATGATGACCTGCTCCTCTGATAGCACGGGCAGTTTGAGTCGAGCTTCCTACGGAGTTGGAGAATTTGTGATATGAACTGTTAAAATGGTCAGACACATACAATGACCATGCACAAGCACACACACCTGTATTTGTGGTGATCTGTCAACAGGAACAAAGATAGCTGGCTGAGATGGCTTCTTGCTCTGGGTTCTTTCTTCACCCAAAGTCTTTTTCTCATTCTCGCCTTCTTTCTCTGTATTGTGCTCTTCTTCCTTCACCGTCTGCTTATTTTCCAGAGTTGATGTGGTTGCGTCTGTACATTCGTTCTTCTCTGTTACCTCACTTTCATCCTCCGAAGACGTGTCCGGATCATCGCTTTCTTCTTCTTCCAAGTGTTCTTCTTCCTCATCATCTTCCTCTTTCCACTTCCTTTTTCGGTGAGCTCCACTGATGCTGCTGATCTTGGTGCCTAAGTCTCCATCTTTAACTTCATTTAATATTCTGGAGACAACCCAAAATAAACCTGTGACTCATTTTCTTTCCATTTATAAAGATAAGTTGACTACAATGTGTTTGATTGTTGCATTTACTGTTTAGTGTGGAAGAGTTTCTCCCCAGTTCCCAGCTTGGAGGTGGTGTAAAGCAGCTTCCGTTCTGACTCTGGAAGCTGCACTTCAGCCAGTTTGGAGAGGATGTCTGCTCTCTGGGAGTGATAAATAGAGGCACACACTAGTAGGTACACTGTTATCAACCAAACCAATTTGTCTGTTATTACCAGTGAGCTCTCATTCACCTGGGCTTTCTTTTCTTTGCGCTCCAACACTTTCTGCAGCTCCTTTTTTTGCTTCTTGGTTAAAGGCTTCTTCTTAGATGCGCGAGTTAATGAGGCTGTCTTCTTTTTGGATTTGTTTGCTGGCAGGACTAAAGCGTTACTTTCGTCTACACCTTTAAGTTTGCTGCCATCTGAAGAGCAGTTAAGTTTAGAAAGAGTTAGAAACCAAGCAAATAACACAATTGGTAATCAAATAAATCGTACAGAGATATAATATACGATTGACTACCTTGCAATTCAACCACAACGTCTGTCTTGTTGTCATCAGCTGATTTCGGGGGCTCATTTTGCTGTCTTCCCTTCCAGTTGTGTTTCCTTCTTAGTTTTCCCATCATTAACCGAGGTCAAAAGTTTGTAGTAACAAAATGTGCAATCAAAGCAAGTCAAATAGTTAACTTGTAATGTCAGATACCATGGAAGATTGCGGTAATAACACAGGAGGACGGCATCCAATTCGCTATAAACGTCATTTGTACAGTTGAATGAATATTTAAATATCGTACAAATGGATCTATTCTAATGGGTTAAAAGAAACTGTAGAAATATCCGCTCTGCATTAAATTTCCAAGCAACCCTCACGTGTAAACACGAACGGTCCGTCAAGTAATGTGTCCGTCTTGGAAATGCTGTCTTGTTTAAAGGTTCCGTGTTGGAATATGTTGCGTTGTAGATATTACACGGCGAAAAAAGGGAGAAGAAAAAGAGCCGTATTGCCACGTTATGTTGTTTTAATGTTTTTTATTTTACTATTGATGGTGATGAACTTTATACACAGAAAAGTTCCATGTAGAAGAATGATTCATTAAAATGTTAACATGAAAATGTTAAATACACATTGAACAACAACCTTTGATATCAAGTTATTTTCATCATTTGAATGAGATCCTGGTGAGATTCTATTGATGCTATCATATTCTATCATATACATTAGTTCTGCTGAAGATCCTCCCCTGGTAGAAAGCTCTCTGCTCTTGTTCTCCGAGCTTCCTTTGACAGCCTTTCAAATTTTCTCAGGAAGACAAGCAGGGCGATTAGTAGAGCTGCCTGTATCACCACAAACGCAAACAGACACACCTGAGATATCAGAGCCAGGTTACAGTACCAGTAATGACAGGACTTCAAGACCTCCTCCTCTGTTAAATAAGCCACCTGCCGTCCTCTTAGACTGGGAGGAGAATGGCAGCTGACCCCCCAGTGTGCCTTAAGTGCGGCAGGCTGCCGAAGCAGCCATGCACGTAGATAGAGGATGCCACAGTCACAAATCCAGGGGTTGTCTTGAAGAGAGACAAAGTGGAGCGACGTAAGATCATCCAGGATCCCGTTTGGGAGGCTGGTCAGCAGGTTCTTGTGAAGAAGGAGCTTAGTGGTCCCTGAAGGGAAACTGGTGGGCAGTGAGGTTGAGGTAAGGGACCTGCTGGTACAGTTCACCTGGCTGCCTAGACAGGAACAAAGCTGAGGGCATGCTGATGACCTTTGACCCCCGAACATGAGGAGCAGACACAGGAGCAAAAGTCGCCTCATGGATGACTGGATGACTTTCTCCGCAATAGTAAAAACCTAACAAAATAAATTTAGTCCAGAAACATAAATAAAGATAATGTGCTATAGAAAATAGGAACTTTTCAAGTATATTTCTAATTTCAGGAGTCATTTAAAAGTAAAACCACTAATATGTATTAACAGATGAATGTGCTAGAACAAAAATTCTGTAAGGGAAATGTTAAAAACTAAATAATAAAATCAGTTGGAATAATTTTAGTATCTGGTTTTAAGTGCAATAAAAGTTACGTACCTTCAGTGCAACTTTTTCCAGCTCAGGACTGCTTCTTACTGTCACTCTGTGGTGTTACTGTAAGCTGGAAGACTTTGATAAGACGACTGTCAAAAATAACAGACACACGCACACACGCACGGGGCCGCGCACGCGATGGGGTCCCCCAAGTGGCTGTGCAGGGAAACTCTCTCTGACACCTCTGCTAGATAAGTGAATGTGCATGTGTTCTTGTAGGAACACTATAGTGTGTGTATAGTTAGTGTAGTTAGTAATTGTCAGTAACTTCCTCTGTGTGTGAGGTAATATATTATTTTTCATCTCCTCCCTCTAGTCAGTGTCAGTCTAGTCACCAGCAGCACATTAATGTCCTAATAATTGAGCATTAATTTTATTTTTCTCACTTCAAAATTCTGACATTCCTTTTTGAAAAACTCACCGTCTATGTAGAAACCCACTGGAGATAGACACAAATTCTCAGATAACCTTCCGGCAGCAGCTCTTTCTCTAACATGTGGACTCTGACAGCTGGACGTGAGGGAGGAAGCAGCGTGGTGAGCTCCAGACGGACGGAGCCTGGCATCACAGAGATGACCAGCAAGACTTTAATTATCTCACCTTTATCACTGGGGCACAGAATGAGCTCTCATCCTCTGGGCATTGGTCACACACACACACACACACACACACACACTATACTGATAGTGAAAAATGAGGCATACTTTAGTTCTTGATGCAGTTTAATACAAGCACAGGGCGTTGGCTATAAAGCAGTAAAAATAGGCCCACACTGTTAAGCAGATCTGAGAGCTGTGCGCTCGTACACAGGAGTACAGCACCAACCTCCTCATTATGTCAAAGGCATTCCGTTCACAGTTAGCCACTGGCAATAAGTGCATATTCAGCTCAGCCCGCACATGTAAAAATGCTGTGAGAGGATATTTGGACTTGGGTGGTTTCTGTAGATCAGAGGACAAACGAACGGGAGGAAAAACGCAGTTAGCAACAGCTGACGGGGGATTTTCCTGCATGTATGCTTGCTGATATGTAATCAGAGAAAACAAAATACATACCTTTACACACCCAAACACACAAGCAAATATATATATATCTATAAAAAAAAGTTAACATTTAAACAGCAAAAACCTAGTTGTTGTTTATTTTTTACAAAACATCTTGCAGCACACAACGTTCATACCCTGACAAAATATTCCAAATATTCAACACTGTATTTATAAATTAGATACACTGAGTTGGAATTTATATTATGCATTTATAGTATATATGTTAGGACTGTTCAACCACAGCAAAGGGCTCAAAACGATTTGGGAGCAAGGTTACCCCTGACAACCAACCTTCCGGGCAGATACACTAGTCAAAGCACCAAACTGAGGATAAAAATATAGCCAGAGTTGCAACTAACACAACATCCAAGTCCGACATTTTAGGGGCTCGCCGTATTTTAGGGGATTAAAAAACAGCAGGTGGCGCTGCAGCTCAGCTCTGTTGGGAGAGACGTCACTGGTCTTTGTGCATCTGCTGCTGCATCTTATTCAGCATCTCCTGCATCCTCTTCAGCTGCAGACAGGGAGGAAAAGTTCCACATATCAGTGCTCATGTGCGGCCAAACTTTGATCGGGTTTCATTTTAAAAATAAAAACAAAAATCACGGCTGAACTGCCAACGATTACAGTTATATACCAGATAATTCAATTATGTGTGCACATGAGTGCCCCCTGGTGGTAACTACTAAAATAGGTGCTTCTTACCTCTTCGTCTTTCATTCTGATAAGTTTCTCCGTCTCCACATCGGGAGTCGAGAGGGGCAGGATGGGGACGGGACTGTCCATACGGTTGTCCTGAGCCAGTTTACTGAAAAGGACGAAATAGGGGAGAAAAGGTGAAGCAGGTAAAACCCAGGAGGGAGGAGCCTTTCTCTCCCTTCGCAGGTACCTGGTCATCTCCTGGATGCACTGCGCTCTGTAGTTCTCATAATGGACATCACAGGTCACGTCTTTAAGGTCGTGCATGTGTGAGCGGATCAGCATGTTCCTCAGCTTGACAAAGTCACAGTGCGACTGGTTCTCCACTAACACCAGATATACAAAGTCACTGATCACATTTCGAACGATCAAGTCCAACTCATCCATTAGGAACAAAGGGAGACGGGACGGTACCTTCGACGATTCCCCAGGGGTACAGTCTCCCTCTCACTCTCTGTCCTCGGGCCTCCACCACTGTGTTGCTGCCAATCACAGCAAAGGGGGTGCACTCCTGCTCACAGGTTGGGGGGGGAATGAAGTTCAAAACTATGATCTCAGGCTAAGTGTTGCATTTTTCAAGCATGGGTGACATTAAAACACGACGTGTCCTTCACTTCTACTGAAAGAAAATCCTCTGTTGAACAGAGAAAAGAGGCAGAGGTTAAGTCTGAGTGCACACACCCACCTTCAGCTCTTTATCGAGCTGCTTAAACTCTTCATCCTCATCAGAGTCACATTCTGGGAACTGGTAGACTTTGATCCCAAACTTGTCTATTTCTTCTTGTATCTGAACACACACGCACACGTACACAGACACAATGACACACGAGCCCGTTAGGAAGTGGCAGGCAGAGCGGCGAGCTGAATTTGCTGTGACGGAAGTCGGACTCACTCTGTCCTTCAGCTTTTTGATCTCATTAGGTGTGAGACAGTCGGCTTTGGCGATGAGAGGGATGATGTTCACTTTTTCATGCAGCGCTTTCATGAATTCAACGTCCACTGGGCGCAAACTGTGGAAAGAATCCCCGAGTGGGGGACAGGAAAGTCCTCCAGACATGTTCAGGACACATTCAGGTGTGTGTGTGTGTGTGTGTGCGTGTGTGCGTGTGTGTGTGTGTGTGTGTGTGTAGGTTGGGTTACCCATGTCCAAACGGTGGGATAAAATAGAGGCAGCAGTGGACTCGGTTGTCCTGGATGTTCTTTCTGTTCAACCCGCTCTCGTCCCTAAAGTACTGCTCAAACTGCTGATCGATGTAATCTGTGATGGGTTTCCAGCTGGGACACACACACAGACACAGACACACACACACACACACACACACACACAGTCTGAGATGTGCTGAGCTGCGGTCAGGCGGAGGAGCAGTCTTGCAGCTCACCACTCGTTGTTGTTGACGGCGTCCCCAAACCCCGGCGTGTCCACGATGGTCAGCTTGAGCTTCACTCCCTTCTCTTCGATGTCGACAGTGTGTTTGATGATCTCCACTGTTTGGTTTATGCGCTCTGTGATCAGCAGCAGGCCGAGGAAAGATCCGTTTCATTATATTGGCTTGATACGGGCTGGAAGGTACCGGTACCGGTTCTTTGAATGAGTTGTGCTGATAAGAAGTGAAGACTCACCTTCAGCATTCAGTAACTTTCTGTCTTTGTAGAGATCTGTAAGGAACAGGCTGTTGATCAGGGTGGATTTACCCATACCTGATTCTCCTGAAACACACACACACACACACACACACACACACATTTGATCAGAATACATGAGAAGTGAAACCTCGTCTGCACTATTGTAGCTTAAAGAGGTGACGCAGCAGCTTAATTGGGCCTCGTATCTTAATGCAGGGAGAGCTGAGTGTGTTCCGCTGACCTGCCACCATCAGTGTGAAGTCGAAGCCTTTCTTCACCGACTTCCTGTGGACCTGTTTGGGCAGAGTTGCGAAACCCACGTATTGTTTTTCCTGGGGCACCAGACGGGAGAAAACGGAAGAAAAACCAAGAGAGAGTTAGTATTAGTGCATCAGAGGAGAATTTATAGAAGGATCAAAAATGATCGAAGAGCTGGTTTGGTAATCATCAGTGTGATGTCAGCACTTATGGGCTGAACCAGACCTGGACCTATAATTACCCTGTGGGCTGAGGGGGGCTTTCTTATTGCCACATGCTTTAATGTTGAAGGAAAAACACGTCTGGAGCCTTTCAGTGTGATAAAAAATGACGGAAAAACATGTGCAGTTTTTCTCTCTTTCAAACTCTGTAGGGAAGATTTCCACGACGACCTTCACGAGGAGACACTGATCTCTCTGTGCAGCCTCGGAGACGTCACCCTCGTCCTTCAATCCGAGCTACAACATGCACATTTGAAGAGCACACAACACACACACACACACACACATAGACAGAGGACTCATTCAGTAATACTGTAAAGCCCTTTTTACAGTCTGCAGCCTCCCCAGCCGAGCACACAGCCGGCGTCCTGATAAGCTGTCATAACTTGTTAAAGGAACTTCCGAAGGTTCCCCACAGGGAGCACCACAGCTCTAAAACTCCCATTCAGGAATAAAACAAAATAAATACCCGCAGGGGGGTGAGACCATCACAGCAGAAGCCCAGTAAAAGCCACCAGCAGTAACCTCTGGACCCTGACTCTTCACGTCTCAAAGACTTTCCTGATGTTTCGTCTCATGCGTCCCCAGAATCGAGCCTGGTTTTACCTTCTGCCGGGCTGTTCTCACTCGTGGGCACAGCAGCCGCTCCACCAGTTTTTCCTGCAGCATGATGGCATCCATCCCAAACCACTGCAACGCCGACAGTCTGAAATAGCCACAGGCTCCACACAACTCTGCAAAACAGCCCAGCGGGGAATGGGGGGGTAAAAAAAAAACTGAAGCCTTGATAAACTCGGCCCTGATGGCGTGTCCTAACCCAAACTGCTTATTTTGATTTGTTTCCTCTCTCTCTTGTCTATTGCCTCACAGCGATCCAAATCCCTGTTCAGACAGGTATGAAGGAATTCTCACAGAGAGGGAGGGAAATCGAGAGAGGGAGGGAAAGAGAGGTAGCAATTTGAGGGAGGAAACGAGTAAGGGATGGCAGAAGTGGATGTCTATAAGAAAGTCATTCATTCAGCCAGGACTCCCTCCCCCAGCTGAGGCAGCCAAAAAACAGAACTCTGCACGGAGGGGAAAAAGCGACGGTTACCCCGCATGGGAAGCCGGGGAGGGAAGGGATGGATCCAGAATGTATCATAAAAGTAAAGAAAAGAGAAGAACTTGTTTGAGTTCAGCTGTGATGCAACTCACAGAATGACAATAGATCCAGACCAGACACAAAAAGTGCAAGTACCGGCCTGCCGAGCCAGACGGATCTGTACCGTCTGAACATTCAGGAAGAGAAATGAGTGTGTGTACGTGTGTGTCCAGGTTAGTTCATCCACACGTTCATATCTTAACTCAGCATGCCTTCATTTACTTAAAAGGTAAAATGCTTGACATCAAAAAAGGTTTAAAGAACGCATATCTTGACTTCAGCCATAAACAAATACATATTTATGAGAATGTCCTTGCTTGACAGCCAATAGTGTGATGTGTGTTTAACATCAATTTGTTTAACATCAATTTGTCATCATTAAAGATGTCAGTCATTGTTGCAAACTGCTGTGGGTGGAGAATAAAGTGGTCTTAAAACTGGTGCAGTCTGAAAGTTGCGTGTTCGATGGTATAAGTTGCACTTAATTGCTTCCAGATGTTCTGTGTGTGTGCACTTGTGCATGTCTGTGTGTGTAGGTGTGTGTCCAGCTCGTACATTTAATTATGCTAAAAAAAAAAAAAAAGTAAATCCTTATTTCAATAGACACGCCTGGGAGTGACGTCACACGCGTATAGGTGTTTCACTTCCACTACTCGCCACAGGGGGGAGACAAAGATAATCCAACTTCATGGGCAACAGGGACACACTTTTCTGTGGGAACGGATGAATAATCTTCACCTCAGATTATGATGTAGGGAGGGATCAGAGTTAATACCATTTGTGCCATTACAGCAGAACATGTGGGGATGGGCTCTGAGGGATGTTTTAAAAAAAGAACAGATGTCTTGAGCGATATTATAATGCGACCCCCCCCCACCCCCACTCCAACTACGCCCACCCATTCAGTCTTTCTCAGTCGCCAGCTGTCAGTTTCCCTGTTGCAGACTAATCTTTTTAATTCACTTTTCTTAGCAATTAGAAACAAAAATAGGATGTTAACAAATTGCCACATACGGAAACACTTGTTTCAGATATCAGATATTGTCTTTCCACACCAAATTAACAGATTTTATTTGTTGCATTCATACTGTTATCATTGCTAATTTATTCCCTGGGCTTTACTCAAATCTGAATGAATAATTTAGGTGGTTCATGACAAATTTTCCCATTGTTGGGGGGATTTAAAATCACATTAGCCTGATGGAAAATGTAACACCCAGAGGTGGTTACAGTAAAGCCTTTGTTGTTCATTGCAGACTTCAGAGTTTCTGAAGGTGAATCAGTCACCTGACCTCCACCTCAGTGGAACAAGTTTAGTTTTTCTGCAGACAAAAGTGAAAGCAGAGTCCCACAAACACCAACGGATGTTCTTACAAAACATCTGCACACAGGATGATCTTTGCTCAGGTCTATTTCAGACCAAGGACTGTCATTATAAAGTCATTCAGATTTTTTTATTGCTTATTTTGCACATTTCATCCAGGTTTTACACAAAATTATTATTAGCATTCAAAACTCAGAACATGGTTTAAATTTATGGTTGGCCTGAATTAATTATAATTCTTAACTACTTTGTTCTTTAGAGTTTCATTTTGATCAGCGGCTGGATGATAATGTTAAAAGAAATATAGAATAGGATATTTATATTCTGCTCAAACACTGTAGCTCCTCTGTGCGGATGCTTGGACAGCCAGAGCTGAACTTTGAGGTAAAATACTTTGGCCTTACAGGAAGTCGCTGTCAAAATGATCCAGCAGTCAACTGCGTGGCCACAGAAGCATGCACACGCAGTAAAGACTGTCTCTCTCTATTTTTCGCACCATTACACTCGCTAGCTTTGCCTAAACTGCTGTGTGACAACCAGCGAAAGGGAGAAAAGAAAAGTGATGGTTGTGGAGGTTCTCTTCATCCTCCCTGGTGCCATGGAGACTCACATACTCTGAGATCTGAGAGCATGTGATCGCTCAAGCAGCAGTGGACATGAGGGACTGCTGTGGTTCAGATTAATCATATCGCCCAACTGAACAACAGCAACCTTCGTTTCATTGGATTAGACACCAAATCCATGTTTCCAGAGGATTTGTAATCCCAAACACACCCTGACCGACTAAAGATTCTCACAATCTGGGTCAAGATTCTCGGAATGCAGGGTGGAGGAATGAGGAGCAGCGGGGAGCTGCTTTAGCTGGTCTGCACCAGCCTGCAGGTACGGTAGCACGTGCACGGTGGCGGCATCCCAGCGCACCGCAGGCTGAAACTCTTCAAATACCCGATCACGAAGGACGACATCACCTGTCACACAGCAACGCTCTTCAAGAAAAACCTGATGAAGCAGAGCCGCAAACACCCACAGCTGCCAGGAGCTTCCCTGTCTCTCAGGACACCTCTGAACGTACGGTCGTGCTTCATGATGTGCAGGCAGCGGTAGCTCAGTCTGGAGGGGGGGGGGGGGGGGTTCCTGGTTCAAGTCCCGGTGCAGACAAAACAAGGACGGTGTTCTGGTTGTAGGGATGATGTCAAGACACATTCAGGACACCAACAAGAGACCCCTGACCCCCCCCCCCCCCCCCAGTGAGCTGGTACCCTGCCTGCAGCTGGGACAGGCTCCAGCTCCCTCCCTGTAAACCCCCTCCCTGGACACGCCTGCTCCTGGTCTGCAGCTGGCTCTGAACGGGAGCCAGCTGGGGTCCCGCCATCTGTGGTAGCGAGAGCGAGGGAGACGAAGAGCTGAGATGGGATGTTGACCCCACATCCGTCTCAGACACTGAAACAGAGGAAGCGATGGCTCGCAAAAACTAAGGTAGAACTTTGACAATAAAACCAGAGAAACGCGTCGAAAAGTGCTGGCAAACTGTTTTCGACCGCCATCATTGCACAGCAGAGATGTCTACAACGTGCGTTTTTGAGTTTCTAAATCCAAAACGAGTGTTCCGCACACGCCCACATATGAAGAAGCACTACGAACGTGATGTCCGCTGCCTCGCATGCGAGCGGTGATGTAAACTGCTTAAAAAAGGAAGGCGGTCGCCTGGCAACGCGGTATGACAGCATAAGTGAAGGGAGTGCTCGAGAGGAGGGCACGGAGAGGAGTGAAGGAAAATATTGATTTAGGATTGATTATCAGCGGTGATCTCAGGTTTGGTTTCCAGCTCCTCCTTCACAGTGCGAAGCGGGGCCAGATAGAGAGAACGTAGGCGTGAAGAACGTGCAGGGTGTAAAAAGCTGAGAGTGATGCGTGTGTGTGTGTGTGTGGGGGGGGGTGTGTCATGTGATTACAACTACTGGATTTGCTCCAAATGGGATTTTCATAGAACAGAAAGGAATCAACCTCCTCCTCGTGCATCTCGAGCTCTACATCTACACTCTGTTACCTGCAGATTATCCCCAACCAGGGTCTCGGGGGGGGGGGGGTTGTTGGGGTCAGTCCCAGTCATCACTAAGGACAGCCAAAGTTACCCAAAGATCAGATCAAGCATTAAAATATAGTGAAAAGCTTCCACATGTGATCAGCAAAACTGATCATGTCACCGATCCATCTGTATGTAGGTCAAAGGTCATTCCGCTGCATACGTCCAGGTGAAATTCATTAAGGTGGGAGTTTGCTTTGCTATATCACGGCAGACACGCTCAACACACGCACCCGGGCTTCTTTCAGAGGCCGCGCCAGGTGGAGGAGGGGGGCAGCCGGGTCACCAGGGAGGCGACCTCCCCGGCATGCTCGTGGGGCAGCTGCGCTTCTGGGTGGAACAATAGCGGCGGAAGCCTCATCACAGGGGCAATTTAAGTGGGGTTTTGATCTAATGTCGGCAATTGGGTCAGCCCGGCGTTGGTCTCGTTGACCAATAATCGCCAACAACTCCATCGCTGGCGAGAGGACGGAGCCGATGGTGGCCGATGGGGGCTGGTTTCAGGAGCGCGCAGCCCCCCTTGACGCTTCTGCTCCACATATGTGTCTAAAAATGAAACCCTACACCCTCCTCTTCCTCCGCCTGTCAGTCTGGGCATCACTGACTGCGGTCGGATAACTACCTCCGTTACTGACGGACCTATACGCGAAAATCTAGGACGCTGCTCACGCAGAATTATGGAAAACAAACGCATTTATGTGCACGTATAATCCAAGCAAAAGCCAAGGACGGAGGTTGTTTCTTACCTCCACGCTGTCCTCTATTGGCCATTAGAGGATGGATGTAGAGGCGATGCAGGTGCAGGAAGGCGGAGCGACGCCCGGGACAGAGACATGAAGCGATCACTGCTTTAGTTGACGCACTGACAGACTGAAATCAAAGGCAGAATTCTCACCTGTTTTCACCGGGATGCGGCTCTTGTACTTGATGCTGGTCGTCATGATGCCCGCTCTCCACCCTCGACCTTACCCGAAGCGACGGCTCTCAGACAGCGGCCCTCCTCTCCTCCAGAGCTCGGACAGACGGCTGGAGGGGGCGGGTTCAGATGGCAGCGACAAGCCCCGCCCCCAGTGGATACAGCCAATCACAGCTCGGTATATATCGCAGGGGGTCCTCGCCGATAATAGATCGTCATCTGATTGGTTCAGCCTGAAGAACCCGGAAGTATCAATTCTACAATTTCAACTTGTTTATTGAGCATATAAAACACAAACACAAATGTTGTTTGTCTTAAGTTTTATTTCAGAGATAAAAAAAAATGATGCCCTAAAAAGCAGTCTTTGTTGAAGTGTTTACCTCACAGTGACCCAATTTAAAAGCATTACATATTAATGATATAGTAATATTAGGTGGGGCAGCCCACGTACAGTATGATGAATAAGTGCACATGTTACAGAAAGATATTTTTATTACATCTAATGACATCAACAAAATAAAAAGGTCAGATATTAAATGAAGTAGCCTGTATTTGGGACCAAATTTACATTCCTGTACCTCACGTAGTTAAATGTTTAACACACTAACAGTTTAAGCGGCTTGAAAGTATCGATATCTTATGAAATTGTCTTTAGCAATGAGCTATTTGGCTTGAGACCATGGTTACCCTTCAAAGTTTCAACTATAATGCCTCTTAAATGATAAAAAAAACTAAGCGAGGGAGGAAAATTTCCAAAAATGCATAATTTTTTGTAAAAAGGTTAGTATACATGCAAAAATAATGTACCATTATTGCAGGAAAGCAGCTTTAAAAAGTGCTGCTGTGATCAAAGATGACATAACCTGATGTATCAATGATTATCATTAAAAGACAGAACTGACTGAGACACTTTACCCTGTTCCACCTGGTGAATTATTATAAAATAATTCAATAATTCAATTCAATTCACTTTGATGTACATGTGAATTTTCAAAAAGGTCTTGAAAACATGAAGAAAGAGAACATCAGCGATAAGCTCCAGAACAGCTGATGGATGGATTTTTCTGGAGCAGAAACAGTGTTGTGATGATGCGCTCCTGAACACGTGGAGGGATGGATGAATGTGGAAGGACCAGGTGAGCGAGTGTGTATGCAGACATGCGTGTGGGTGTGGCGAACAGGTCGGGGAGAAATAACGTGTTTCTGTCCTGCACCAACTCTCACTCGTCTGATTTCATCTTCATCTGGGCCTGCATCTGAGCGATCATCTCCTGCATGCGCCTCAGCTAGGGAGAGAAAAGAAATCAAAATAACATGTTATCTTCTCCAGTAAAACTATTTTGTTGTAGATATAGAATTCCATTACTATCTTACAAAACACATTGATGCTTTTATTCAGAGTTGCACCTGGACAACAAAAATTGTCTATTGTTATACACAAATGGTGAGTAAAGGATAAATAATTATGTCACCAAAATATATAAAAAATACAAATGCAGGTACATCACTTGTGTTTTGGAACCCATCTTTATCTAAAGGTGAGGCTTTTTGTTATCTAGCTCCATCTTCCGGCGGAAACAGAAAACTACAACTTCACTTCCTTAAAATTTTCAAATCTATTGGCTGGAAAGAACACTCACAAAAATACAGAAACACTTAAGTATTTAAATAAACAAGATTTAACCATAAAAAAAAGAAATCAACCAATTTTTGAACTGCAAAAAAAAAAACCCAAAACGTCATTGAGTGGTGAGAATTTTTTTGTTATTTTACAGAATATGTAACAATTCCAATTGTTAAAATATAATACCAATAAATTATATATGAAACATTATTTAAAAAATGATGTATAATTGTATGAGCACATATTGTGCATATATAATTAAAATGTAAGTGGGGGGAGTCCAAAGCCATAACAACATTGCAGTAAATGGATAATCATGACTAGAGCTTTTGTTTTTCAGGTTTTTGGACATTTCCTAAAATAAATAATAACAGGTTTAGGGTTAGGGTTAGAACATAGGACAGAAATGATTCCATATCCTGTATATGCACATTGTTAACAAAGAGCTTTAGCAGTGTGATGCACCCTCATCTCTTGGTGCTCTATTCCCAAAGGTAAACAAAAATGGTCATCACTGAAGAAATTATAGTTTCCCATTAATTCTTTCATGCAATTTCCAGACGCTTAAGTCATTTTTATTGTTTTTGCTGTTTATTTTGACTGCTGATACACTTGTGTTCCTACCTCAGCCTCCTTCTGAAGGAGAATCTGGTCTTTATCCATCACATCCTCATCCGCAGCTCTGTAAAATAAATAAATAAATAAATGAATAAATAAAAATCAAGATTTTTTTCAAAAGCAGCTTATCTCATGTATGTGTGAGATACATTCATGGCTCACCTGCCCGTTCTTTTAAGCCTCTCTGACCGGAAGTTCTCGTAATGCAGATCTTGAGTCACCTCCTGGAGATCCTGCATGTGAGTACTGCAAACGGACAAACGTGCAGTCAGTTATTTAGCCACTAGGGGGCGACAGAGCACAGCACTCAGACTCACTGGAGTTTAGATCTTGGCAAACGCCTGTCAACACCTAACAGCCATTGGTTTGAACACTTACACAAGCATGGTGCGCAGTTTGAGGAAGTCATTGTGTTCTGGGTTCTCCACTTCTACCACTCCCCAGGGGTACAGACGCCCTCGGATCTTCTTTCCTTTCACCTCAATCAATTGGTTGGAGCCAATCACAGCAAAGGGAATGCTGGCCTGAAAAAGACACATAAGGTCAGACATCAGACTTGTTCTCCCATCCACTTTTCATGCATGCTGGTGCATCAGGGGGTCTCTCACCTTCAGGACCCTGGTCTGCTCTTTGAACTCCTCATCCTCGTCAGAGTCGGCGTCGGGCAGCTGGTAGATCCTGATCCCGTGCTCTGCAATCTCATCCAGGATCTGATGATGGAAAACAGAGACAGGATGAAATGATGGGGGTCATGACCTGGCTGTGATCTCCTGTGACACTCTACTGCACACAAACCGACTCTGGAAGTTTTTCAAGGATTTAAACCTCATACAAATCATCAATGGAGAAAAGACACTAATTAAAAACTGAAGCATATTCAGCATCACAAATGAAGATCCCAGACCCTGATACATATGTTTCATTTCCAGAAGAGAAGCAACTGTTGTGAGTTTAATGTAAATGCCAGATGTGAGCGTGTGTATCAATGTCCTCTCTTAACCTTATAGTCCATGATTAGTGCTAATAAGATGCTGTCTCTACTAGGAGGCAAAAAAATACATAAATAAGATGTAGGCGCTTATATTAAACTCTTAAAATGATACAGGCTGGTTACTCATTTCACCCGTAAACAGAAGTTTAGATAAAGGTACAGACTAATGGGAGGGTGAGTGAGTGGCTGTTGTTGCTGCAGCACATTTAATTAAAGCCCCCTGTGGAGGCAAGGAAGGGTGAGACAGAGAGGGGAGACAGGTGAAAACTAATAACAACCTGTGTGTGTTTTAAGTTCTGAAGGAATGTGAAGTTCACAGCCTATTTTCTGAGTCATTTCTGGAAACAAAGGCGCTTTCTTCCCCTGTACCTCAGGGACAGATGGTAATATTTATTATTCTAAGCATCAAAGCTGAGTTTTTTCTTTTGTTTTCCTGAGAACACAATTTTGGGTCAACAATGCAACCTTATGTAATGGAGCCAAAAAAGTCAAGTGCAGTTTTCCGGTCTTTTTGGGGGGACTTTCATGTGCTGTACTGTACACCAGGACAGTGGTTAGTCGCGCGGGCGACTGGGAAGTGAGCAGAGGTTTTCCTATAGGGACAGCCCCTGTTGGAGCTGTTGTTATGGCTGTCGCTTGTTTTCTCAGCCAGCTCTGAGCCACAGAGCATCTGAAACACTGTGTGTGTGCATGTGTGTGTGTGGAATACTGGGTATTGTTGTAAGGAGGATCTAAAAACAAACAGGCTTTGCAGGACTCAGAGGACGGCGTGACACGGGGCCAGGGGCTCCTGTTCCTTCATTCACTGGCTCACAATTTATAGTTCTGTCAATATAGAGGCTGGACAAACATCATTCTGACAGAGCCCGGCTAAAAGAAAATCTGGACTCGGTGTGAAAATAAACATGGATGACAATAGCAGGAAAAAACTAAAGTAAACTGCAGTTCCACGCAAATACAAAATTCAGAGTAAATGCAAATGCAGCAAAACACAAACTAAAAGAGTTTATCTTTGAAAAAAAAAAACATGCAGTCATGGCCTGACTTTGAGTCTTGTTATCACCTGTTTAGCCTTCATGAGCCCAAAGCTGCAAAATAACAGTTCACTACAAGTATTTTCTTTCATAATATGTGCTTTGTACAGCCTGACACCTGTAATAAAAACATCTGGGGGATCACCAGGTGTCAACATCACGGCCTGTTCCAAATCCCAGTTGTCTCCTGCTGATTTACTGTACACAATGTGGACCTTAATCCCTAACGTTACACCAGATGCTCCACCTCCTCCTCTGCACGGTGTGTTGTTGTTGGCAAAGGATATTGGCAGCTGAAACCTTTCGATTTTATTGCCATCGTGCACACAAATGCATGCGCACACACACAATTACATGTGTAAATCTCCTACAATATAGAAAAGCATGTATCAAAGGTGTAAACATGGAGGATGGTATGCACAGAAAGAAAAAAAGCAGGTGAATCATGTCAGACATGTGTTCCATTCCAGGCTGGGCATTAGGGTGGGGGGGGTGGGGGGTTATAGGTTAGGCTGAGGTTATATTATTAAACACACCAATGTGGTCAGGAGCAGCCCAAATATAGAACACACAGACAAGGCTACAGTATATATAGATATAATTATATAGATAAAGTCACGGCTAAGCGTGTCTTGCTAATGCTGCACAGCAGTTATAACCAAACCCACCAATCACAATGAAGCCGGGTGCAAACACATCATTACAGGGATGAAAAGTCTCGTGGCGTCAACCCGGAGAGTGAATAATATTTTGGTGTTTTGCTCTCATATGGAATCCCACAAAAATATGAGCGACTCGAACGTCCGTTAAGCAAAGACACTTTCTGGAGAAACAAACAGCAAGTTTAAAAAGGACTAAAATGCATTTTTAAAAAGGGACGGCGGTGCAGGCCAACATTCATTACATGACCACCCAATTGTACAGTAGACTATTGATATGAAACTCCAACAGGGAACAATACTTGGAAGTACAAACATGTAACAGAGCATTCCTGGGAAATTAACTGCTTAGGAAAAAAAACATTGGCAAAAGAGTCAAACTGAATCTTGATATCAATGAACAATGATTGACAAGAGCTAGGCTCTCCATGACTAGCACATTTATACAACATTTATGTAACCTCAGAGCTGCCTTCCAGTTTCTGAGGGGCCGTCTGAGTTCAATAAGTCACCACTGTTGTTCGAAATGTGATTTATCAGATTCTAAAAGTGGTGTCACAATGAAAAACTCTCATATGACAGAAAATTCCCAAAACTGTCACTGATTTAAAGAGGAAAGTCCTAGATGCCAGGATCTTAACGTGAAACAATCGCAACGTTCCTGAATGTCTGATTATGTCTACATAACACGCTAGTCAAGAAAAAGGACAGGCTCACTCTGTATCGTCTCCAAGTCCAGTCTGTTCCCCTCGAAACGACTTTGAAAATCCCTTCAGGTCCGCAGCTCAGGCCAAACACTGCTTTTTAAAACAGTGGTCGCAGTTTAACATACAAGTTTTCTGTGCAAACACGGCTTCGTCTTACCTGGGTCATAGGGAGAGTGAAGTTTCTTTAACGGTAAAATGGGGGCGAAATAATCATATTTGCTGATCGTATCGGGAAACATTTCCAAGTGCAGCTCCAGTGTAAATCTATTCCGGTTCGGAACGCACCTGAGAAAATGAAACCCTGGGAGATCTGGTGAATTCTAGCTCCTCAGCCAAAGAAAATAAGTCAAATGTTATTTATGGAAAGATATATGGCTCCGTCCCATGTCAAATAAAATCCAAACTCAAGCGTGCTCCAGATCTCATCAAGGGCAAGAATGGTAGGGAGCTATTTAAGCAAAATAAAGACCTCAAAATAAAGACCGTCCAACAAAAGTGAATCATCTTTATTTAAAAGGCTCCCGGGGGTATCAGTGTGGGTCTTAGGTAAATCTACCAACAGTGGGAAACATTTACATGGACGGAATAGCACAGAGAATTACATCACTATCATAACTAGAAAAAACCCAAAACTAATACTTCAATCAACTGGAATACCTTCAATGACTTGATGAGCTATGACAGAGATATCTGAGTTGTCCTCCTTCAATGGTGATTCAACTGAAATGCAAGCAGCTCGTTTTATGTTGTTATTGTGACTTGTGCCAAAAACACCCAGAACTTGTGTGTGTTCATGTAGGAGGAGCAGGTGCTCCAGTATCCTCTCCTCCTGTAATGGAGTTGATGAACATAAAAATAACTGCAGTACCAGTAGAAGATATACAGCAAAGGTAGGAGTAATACAGGGTTACATAACTGAGTAGGTTGCTATATGATAGAAGCCCTCTGACCCTCTGGAGAACATCACTACATCTAATGAGCTCTTCTTTGGTCTGTCAACAGTTCCTGGAAATTTCATTAAACTCTGGCTGTAACTTTTGAGTTATGTTGTTAACACACAGACCTTATTTAGTAGTTAACCAGCAACAGACACACTAAAACAAAAAGGCTGATTTCTACAACAGCACATTCTTTTTAAAGTTAATCTGCCCACTCCAATGTGTATAAGAACAAATCTCTCCGGTAGGAAAGGTCAGGCCTTCTGTTGCCTGCAGAGTCTCAGGGGGATGACGGAGCCCCAATAATACCTGATCTGAGGGGGGCTGGAGGGATTTAGAACTCATACTGATGCCCAGCATAGAAAAAACGAACACAGTAGCCACCTGTTGCCTAATCTGGTGTCAGAGGAAGGTAAGCACAAGGAACAAGTGGGCTGATCTTTCCACCTTAAAGTGAAACCAGCCAAAGGACACCTCATAAAAGCTGTCAAGGCAACAGAAGGGACAGATGTACTGGAAAGTGGTGGGGTGATGGCATCATATGAGTAACTGATCAAAAGTCACTGGCACACACACCACCCACGCCTCTATTGTCTGGGCTTAGCTTAAGTACAGTTCAGACCACCCACGACTCCTGCGGATCAGAGTGCACGAGGAGGAACGATCAACCTATTCATTTAATCTTGCCTAAAAGTGAGACTGGAAAAAGGACAGTTTGTAAAATTTCAATTAAACGTCGGATCTTGTGACTTGGTCTGCTAATCAAAAGGGTCTCGAGACATAAAAGTCACTCATTACCAGCCTGACAAAGTCCGGAAGGGCCACCTTTCAGGTTGGCCCTCGAACAAGGAAACGAGCAGTTTGCTCACTGTTGCTGGCTTTGACTTTCTTCACTGTGAACTGATGATTGTGTGTAAAGAGCTGCTCATTCGGTGAGGAAAAGGGCATATTTATTGTTTCAAAACCTGCAGAGACATGAAATAAGCCTGGTACAATGATCACTGGAGGGTAGAAAAATAAATATGTGTGCGTGTTTAAAACACCGGCAGGAAAGGGACTGGATTAAGCTGACCTGGGGCCAGTAAAGCAGAAATGAGGTAATCGCCACTTGCTCTTTAATCATGTGCCACCAGCATAGTTATAAGACAAAAGGAAGCTAAACGTGAAACTCTGCCTCACACTTTCCCTTTCTAATGTGTTCCAACGGGGCCGTAAAGATGGTTCACACTGCACGACTGTGACAACCTGAACACTACGAAAACTGTGGCCGGGGGTGAAATATGGTGGTGGGGGGAGGGGAATAAAGGGCTGGGGGGCAGGATGGAGTGACTGTCCAGAGGCTGCAGGGGAAAGACAACAGGAGAACTGAGAGGAGAAGTGAAGCGGGGGAAGATGTTTTGTTTCCCGCCCTGCGCGAGAACAAGTGTGCAGCTGGGTTCCCCAACCATCTCCAGATTAATGAGACCCACTTTAAATATCAAACAAAGGTTTTAAGACTATTACATGCTTCAGTATAACTTTTGGTTCCGGCTGCTAGCACACACAAAATAAATGAACTTATGAGGGAGAAACACACAGGTGTATAAAATGTGGATCTTTCTTTATGCCATGTTTCATGCGTTTAATTTTCCCCACGACTCATTGTCATTTTTTAGCATCTTTAATAGCACTAAACTGGTGCAGGACCCAACAGTATTTAGCTTTTAAAAAGTCATTGTTAACCTCTTTAGATGCTTTTAAATAAATCCAGTATCTGAAATACTTCAAGAGAAAAACAACTCTGCACTTTTCAAACTGTTGACGATTCCAAATTTCACATTTGGAAACAGCAAAACATGGGAACTCGCTGCTATGAATTAGCTGAAAAGAATTAGATGGCACTTTCATCTTAGTAAAGACAAACGATTTCATTTATTTGAGGAGTTGGAATCTTTTATGGAAAACACCCTCCGAGCAAAAGAAGACAGGTTCAGTGTTTTATTAGAATTCCAGTCTAAACCAACTATGTGCTGTCTACCTTCAAACTGAAAACAACCCAGTGACGGAGTTTGAGACTAAAACCCGACACAGGATATGAGTGCAAGGTTCCAGACTGAGAAGATAAGTCCCTCAATATACCCTCCTCAGGGAAACTTATGAGGTGGAGACCAAAGCGACCCCAGTAAAGGAAATTGGCATGCAAGCAAATTAAATTAAAAAAAAGCAAAGACACAAAGAAGGAGAGGAAGAAAGTGCGAGGCAGCTGTGAGGCACTGTGAGAGTAGGAAGGACTGCGACAGGCGAGCAGAACTAAGGGGATGAACACTGGTTTGTTAACCAGCCCAGAGAGGCAGCCGGATGTGTCCTGTATGCAGAGCAGTTTAAACACATTCAAAGGAGCCGTTATCCCAACAGTGAAGCCACTGCACAGAGAGACAAGCAGCTCCAAGGATGATAAAGTAACAGGGCAAAATAAGCAAAGGAGGGCTGTGGGAGAAATGCTGGGAGTTACAGCATCCATCATCCTCCAGCACTTTGTTTTCAGGCAGTTTCTTGGCTGCTGCCACGCTGACCTCAAAGGAAGGTCTGCTACCCTGTGCTGGACTGAATGGCTGGACTCAGGCACGTACACCAAAGAGCCACTTCACCTAATCTGATCAAACAAAACAAATACACCAGCCATACGCTGTATATTTGTTCTCATGAGAGACACTTGAGGGGTGAATGAGCAGTGCTGTAAGATGTCGACAATGATTGCGTTTCCATGCTAACAGCAAACTGTGATGAAATTAAAGAAGAGAGTTCATCTAAAGACGTGAAAATGCCACTGCGGACACGCCGACTGACGTGATGTTGCCATTTTCTATAGACGGAACGATTTAAAATGATGGTGCTGGATGAGAACTTAGTTTCACTTGTGAGTCCGTCTAAATGTCTTTACAACTGGCAAAAATTGCTTACTACTGTGTTTGTTTTAAAGAAGGTCCAGGAAAATGACTAAATAAAGAGCTATTGTGTTGATTTACAGCATAATTATCTTCACAAACAAACAGGCAAATCCAAAAAAGCACGCCCCAAAATGTGACTTCGAATTAGATAGTATTCCCCCTTCGGGAACATGTGATGCCTTTTTAATTGTGTGGAAGATATTTCCTGACAATAACGATCAGGATAATAATCAGGAACTATCATGAGACAGACTCAAACTAAATTAGGCAGTTATCTGTTTCACGAGCACACGACAAATAAAGGCATGAAGTTTAGAACAGCTAGAATCTTCTATTTTATTTCATGCTATTTTTTGTTGTTCATGTTCCCATCAGATTGTGGTTAATGGAGATGATAAACTGTGGAGGTCTGTCCATTCTGTTGAACTTTGTAGTTAATTGTTGCCTTTCCTGAAGTGGTGGGAAACGTCTGTAAGGGGAGCATTTACAAAAGAATGCGAACAAATCCAGCCGCAGAGATAATGAAGACAGTCCAGCAGCAATGAGGTCAGATTGAAGCGATACCGTTACAACAGCTATTGCTGATACTGACATGAGAGGCAAAATATATTTTTGGTAACAAACTCCGCAGAGCAGAATGATGTTCTGTTCATTAAGGACAATCATTAAAGGAATTTCACCTTTGAAGCCTGCGGCTTTACATACCGGCTGTATTACTAAGTAAGAGAAGGTAGCCGCTGTGGGAGCTCTAGAACAGCGACTCTAAGGTGCTGCTTCAGCAAATTCAAGCAATGTGACAGTGGGAGCCCTCGACAATGTGGACTCGCTGCTCAAGGGAACCGTGCAGCGTTAGACTCCTGTCAGCCTGACGCCGTGCCAGACCACCGGCCCTGAGACCTGAATGGGAGTCGGGTGGGAGGTCTTGGCTTGCATGGGCAGGTGGGGGGACAAGCTGACTTCCAATTAAAAACACAGCAAAGTGGTCTGAACCAAAAAAGTGATTTGTAACAAGAGCCCATTGTCTACCCAGACTGTAGTGCAAGTGTAGCAAAAGATTCATGGATTATGAAACAACAAATTAAAAATGACTTATTTTTTTTATCAAGTGGATTAAATAAACAGAAAATGCCAAAGGCTAACTATGATCTGTGAGTATTTATGTGTTCCATTAGCAACACTGAACTACTAATAGATGAAAGAATTAGCAAAAAGCCACGCATTGAAGTGTTTGCATCACGCTCACCCTTCTCTTCAGACGATCCCTCTCCCTCAGCGTGAGCGTGTCAGCCTTGGCAATGACTGGAACTATGTTCACTTTGCTGTGGATGGCCTTCATGAACTCCACATCCAGGGGCTTTAAACTAGACAGATAAAACATCATGGAAAGAAAAGTAAAGGGTGATTATTGGCATGGGAGTTAGGAGAGTTTGAGGATAAATGACAAAATCGTCCCCTTCAGCTCAGTACTGACGTCTGTACACTCACCCATGTCCAAATGGAGATATGAAGTAGAAACAGCAGTGCACCCTGTTGTCCACAATGTGCCTTCGGTTCAACCCGCTCTCATCGTGAAGATATCGCTCAAACTGATTGTCAATGTACTGGATGATGGTCTTGAAACTGGATGACAGACACAGGAAGACATTTAAATCGTTATATGGGGGCAAACGCTCATTAATAATGTTTTGTTGTATATATAGCCCTTCCGGACTCTGTCAATGCTGATTTGGGACTATTTGTCCTTTCCTTTAATGATTAATTTAATTATTTTGAAGATGATTATAGACAGATTTAGGAAATTCTAATCATATGTGAACTAACACTGAGTCGTTCTTGGCAGCCTTAACTTGCAAAAGGAGATGATTGACAGAATGCAGAAATAGACTAAAGACTACATTTGAACCACAATAAGAGGATCCACACACACAGACACGCGTCAGCAATTCAGACATGTTGAATCCAGTGGGAGGAGAGGTAAGAAATAGGGAGTCTGAGGCAAATTTTGAGAGAGCACAGAAGTAGGAGGATGAGTGTGTGTAGTAGCTCAGAAACACACCAGTCCTGACTATTGATGGCGTCGCCGTATCCGGGTGTGTCAACCACGGTCAGGCGAAGCTTAACTCCTCTCTCTTCTATCTCCACAGTCGATGCCTCAATCTGTACAGTTCTCTCAATCTTCTCTGTGAGGTGGAAGTACAAAAAAATCATAAGGGTGGAGTCTGGAAACATACACATCCTGAGGAAGCGAGACGGAACTGACACGAGTAAATAAGCAGGTTAAACAGCAGCACGGAACATGATGGATACGCCTTGAAATGAAATATACAGTCGCATCTTTACAGTAGCTGCAGAAAATGAGCAGAGAGGCTCTACGAGTCATTTCAAAATCAAAACAAAGCTAATCTAAGTCAAGTCATACGGATTTGGCTGTATTTTAGGATTTAGAGATGTTCTCAAAATTGCTCTGTGTGAGGGCGTTTACCTGCGGCACCAGGGATGTAACGTTCTGGGTAGAGATCGGTGAGAAACAGGCTGTTTATTAGTGTCGATTTTCCCAACCCAGACTCCCCTGAACCAAAACAAGTGACAGAAAATTCATTTAGAGGATTATAAAGCATCCAATCATAAACCAGCAAAGACAACATAAAGCCTAAAATCAACGAGAGGCCACCCACCTACCACCATCAGGGTAAATTCAAACCCCTTTTTTACTGATTTTCTGTGCACTTGGTTTGGGAGATTGGCAAATCCGACATAGCCTGCAGCATCTGGGAACTGCAGAGCACAGAGACATATTTGTATAAAGACCAGAGCATGACCGTAAGATCAACAGGTCATCCATTTCTGAGCATTAACCAGAGATTTTCATCATTTTATGAACTTAATGTGCAAAAGAACATAAAAGTAAGATTGATGAGGATTTACATTGATGAGAAATTCCAACAGGCAATAAACTGCATACTTGTATTTATACAGGATATCCTCCCTGGATGCCTGTGCAAGCGTGTGTGCACGAGATTACAAATACCATTTGTCTTAATCACCAGTACTTTATTAGAAAGCCCTCTCCTCTACTCAATGTCACAGTGATGTTTACTTCCACACTCACCTTCCCTTTATCACCAGACTGAGACATCGCTGCTGCTGCCCTGAGAGACTCTTCTGAAATAAAGATAATTAAAAAGAAAAGATAATGTGTGGAGGTCATTAGCCTCTGATAAATCATAAACATTTGAGAGAAAACGCAATCCTGCTTAATTGGTTTAAACAAATCACGCCAGGCTGATGATGAATGAGCCAAGGACGCGCCGGCTCAAACCTGGTTGTCGGATCAAAGAAATTTGCAATGCTTTAAAAAGGAATTTACAAGGAATTTAAAAAAAAAAAAATTAAAATATGACTTCTTGGCTAGTCCAGTAAAGTAAAAACAAACCCTATTGCACAAGTTATTTATATTAATGCTGACTCAAATTAAGAGCAGAGCTACAACACTAGCGAGTCGGATGATGAAATATAACAAAGGTTAATAAAGAGCAACAAGGACCATGCTTGTTCCCAGGGTCTCATTAAACTACTACGCTCAGCCCTCTGCACCATCCTATGACCTTCGGTAGACGAAAGAGCAACAAGCATGCTGGATTTATGAGGAACAGACTGAGTGAGCAGGAAGCACAGGCTCCGGTTTATCACCAGCTCACTGGATGGCTGGAGTGTGAGAAAGAGGCAGAGATGCACTCTGCTTATGTAAAATCAGCTGAGAAACCTTAATGAGCCCCCACAAAATACATGATGGTGGACTCTTGCAGGACCCTTCCCCAATGGTTGCATCTCTCAGATGTGGGCCCCGTTTCACCACATGAAAGTAGACAAAGATCTCCGATACTGGTTTCATCAAGCCTAAACTGTGAACAATGGGTGTTTATCCCGCTGGTTCCTGAAACCTTTCCTACACAGGCGGCAGTGGAGGGAACACGTGCCTGGTCCTACCCAGACCTCCGGCACCACCGATCACATCTGCCCAGCAGTGCGACGGAACAATAATTTAGGAAAATGCCAGGTTATGAACCGGAGAAGTAAAAGGTAAACCCAGAAGTAGTAGGACCAGGACGAGCACTTTTCATACTCTCATAATTCAAAAATAAGGAACAGAAGAACCCCGTTTGTAGATAAAACACTAAAATCTCACTAAAATGTGATGGAAGAAGGTGAAATGTTAGAATAACAGTGTAATAATATCTGCGCTAAATCCCGCCAAAGGCAGTAAAATATGCGCTTTCATTAATGAGCATCTGAATCATTTTTGTAACAGACAGACACCCTCCCCAAATGGTGTGCTTTGACTGGCTCTGTGGGAACCAACATTGTTCCAGCAGCAGATTAATTAATGGTTCCAAGATCATGCTTGTAATATCACAAAGACAACACTACAGGACAGGCAAGCAGCAAGCAGGAGGTTCAGTTCTATAATGCTCTCTTATTAATGGCCATTTAATCAGCCGCGCTGCTAAACTGCTTACACACACAAACCTGTTAGCACACTTAATGTCAGGGAGATTACACAGTTTGGGCCAAACAGGAAAAATGTTGCCTTGCTAATACCAAGTTTCTTGGCATGTAAAGCATTTACTGTTGAATTATTGGCTGGCAAAAAGCCATGAAAGGGCAGCAGAGCAAGAAGAACTATTCACCTTCCTGCCAAGCAATATCAAGGTCCTACACAGACCCTCTTCATGGATTCAACTCTTTTACTGGAAACACTGATTTGGTCATTACATGTGATGGAGAGATGCTGAAAATGGTGGCAACACAAATAAACATGAAATTATCAGCAACACATAATAGCAACATGGGCCAAAGTACTTCTGGGCAGACTATGATGGGTAAAGATGATTTTTTTTCATGAAATATTTTTACAAAATAATCTGGAATGGGTGTTTCCACACAAAGGTGCTGTATATTATTGAAGTATGCCATCATTTAAACCAGTACCATAACAGTTGAGCCACACTTGGGTCTGTCAGTGTAAATCAAGTTTTGTTTTTCCATTATCACCATGGTGCAAAAACAGGAGGAAATATCCCCCCTGGAGTGAGACAGATTCCGTCCCTTGCACAATACTGGTGGACAGAGTTTAAGAGATGATGTCAAAGGAAGTGGAAAGGTCAGAGAGCGGTGAAGGTGCCAGATCAGATGCTTCAGACATCTTTCAAAGATGTGTTTTAGTTACGATAACCAGCCGAACCGTCAAGTCGGATAGCAAGTTCGGATGTTTAGGAACTATGGAGTTCAGCTGCCGCCCCGAGATTATATTTTGCATAATCTTCTAAAATGATCAGCATTCAACAAGAAAGGAAGTGAAAAATGCATGTTTTTACAAAGTCAATAACAAGATGGATGATAATTCTTCAATAGTGGCACCAAGCCACGTCTTAGACACATGAGATGATGGAATTGTTTCCACCGTTATTGTTAATTTGTCCAGACACAAAATATATTTTGTGGAAATGCGGTTTCTACTCAAAGGCTGGGAATAAATCAAATGATAAGTATGAAAGGGCGTTGCAGGAAGTTTATGAAAGGTGTTGTTAGTCGAGATTTTATAAGACTGCAGAAAATCTGTAAAGATTTTAAGCATTAATGTTGTTTAGAATGTGTAGATAGATATATGTTAATTAGACAAAAAGAATGCAACATTAAAAAAAAGCTTTATTATAAGCCAGAGGAGAGTAACATGTGTACAGGCCTGTTACATTTCTACCACACCCAGTCGGTCAAACACTGACCAACTTCACCGAACAGCAATTGGAACTTATGTGGACGTAGCCTGGTTCACTGTAGTACACCTGGGAAATTGATTCAAGCCTTTTAAAACTGTTTTATAATTCGATTTTTCGGAGCAACACAGCACTAAAACTTTGTTAGCGCTACATGTCAAACTTCCCCAGTTGTTACTGCGACTGGTGTCATGTTGCCCGCTAACGCTCTGCTAACCCTCCGGACCGACTTTGGCCACTTTACCCATTTCATTCACGCAATAAAGCAGTCAGAAAGGAACTGAACACCGAGAGAAGCCTTACCTCGACTTAAATGTGATATATTGTTGATAGTGGGGGGGTTTTATCCTTGTCGCTGTCCCAGCCCAGGAAGGGAAACCCGGAAACTGTCCCAGTGGGACCGCCTCGTTCCCTGAAGCTTTTTTTTCTTAGCGCCGGTCTTGGACGCCATTAGGGCTCGAAGGTCAGAGCAACTCCCCGTCCGCAACTATTCCTCCTCGGATCCAACATGGCTGCCAATGTGTTACAGTTTCTCTAACGTAGCCTTTCTTGAATTGTATTATTCATGACTCTTCACCAAAATGTTTTTGGTAGTGAGATCAGACAAAATGTTTTTTGTTTTTTTTACATGACTACAAGCATTAGACAGCTTTGTAATTTCTCAATAAACTCATATAAATTATCAGAAAGTAAACTGTCTAAAATGTGATTTGAATTAATACTTAACACAATCTTGGGCCCGTTTGTATTAAGGAAATTCTATAATTGTTGCATTTGAATTAAGTTAAAGCTTTATAAATTACTTCCTCACTCCCCCATATTCATTATTTAGATTTGAATTAATATGTCCCCAGAAGTAAGTAATAACTAATCACATAGGTGTTACATAAATAATTGTAATAAAAGAAATAAAAGTGTAATAAATTAATGTATATTACCTGACTAATGTCAAAAGCTTTATAATTCCAGTGTTATGACATTTTTATTTCACCTGCAGAATAAAAAAATCCCGAAAATACTCAAATAAATATAGCCTATCAATAATATCTTAATATATATATCTATAATATTAGACTTTTTTTTATTTTGACTGCGCAATCCCCCCCCCCCCACACACACACACACATTTTTTTGCTGTGAAAATAAAGTTTCTTCCAGTTCTTCCATTTTGTAATGGTTATTATTCTTATGATTGTGACTGTTGAGGGTCAAAATTATTGCATTTAATAGACTGATGCTGTCTTCCTAAATTAATAATTTTGGCATTAAGATGAAAACATTCACTTTGGTTTTATTAAAATGTATGTGTTATGATTCATCCAACTGCAATTTAGCTCCATTCAGCCTCCTCGACCCCCACCCCCCTTCTTATTCATTGTAAATAACTGTTCAAACGCACAATTACTCTGTACCGCTTTATTCGGCCGCACAATTTCCCTGCGTTGTTATTGGTCCCTTGAGGATGCGGCCACCGCTGATTGGAGGAAAGTTTTCTTGCCCCCACCCTTCAGATATTCGTGGTCCGGTGCCACTGTGATTCCAGTTGTTTTCTCATCCCTCACTAACAAAGAGACCCTGAGCTGCTGTATCAACCATCTTTGCGTAAATGCGCCGAGTGATGCGCAACTAAAGGCTCACGCTCTTTTTATACGGAGGCGAACGCACAGGTTAAGGTCGAGTTTGCAACGCAAGGAAGACTTTGAAAATCTTCAGACAGACTTGATTCCACACGACGAGCGAAAATGGTGTCAGCTGGACTAGAAATCTTGGGACTATCGCTGTGCGTAATAGGCTCGCTCCTGGTGATGGTGTCGTGCGGGCTGCCCATGTGGAAGGTGACGGCTTTCATCGAAGCCAACATCGTGGTGGCCCAGACAATCTGGGACGGCTTGTGGATGTCGTGCGTGGTGCAGAGCACGGGTCAAATGCAGTGTAAGGTGCACGACTCCGTCCTTGCCCTCAGCCACGACCTGCAGGCGGCCAGAGCGCTCACCATCATCTCCTCGGTGATGGGTGTGCTGGGACTCATGGTCGTAATTGCGGGGGCGCAGTGCACCAACTGCATCCGCGCTGAGTATGTCAAAGCCCGCGTGGTGAATTCTGGAGGAGTTATTTACATCATCAGCGGTGTGTTTGTCCTGGTGCCCCTCTGCTGGATGGCCAACAACATCATCTCGGACTTCTACAATCCACAAGTGCCTTCATCCAAGAAGAGGGAGATCGGCGCCGCGCTCTACATCGGCTGGGCGGCCTCGGCGATGCTGCTGATCGGAGGAACGCTGCTGTGTTGCTCCTGTCCTTCCAGTAGCAACTCTGGATATTCTGTTAAATACTCTCCAACCAAGAGAGCCACACAAAACGGGGACTATGACAAGAGGAATTATGTGTAGCGAGGTGGCCCAAAGGCGGTTGGTGCGTAAAACTGCACAGAGAAAAACTGTTTTTGCTTTGTTTTGTTGTTTTTTTCATTATTTGACGGACATTATCATTGCACCTGCAGCTTTTTAAAAAAAACAAAAAAGACTAATGAACTTTTGAAATTTGAAGCACCTCTACTGCTTTTAGACTGACCGTTCAGTTACATTAAAATCCTTTTTTGTATTTTTTTTTAAAGACTATCAACGTAAAGAGGTAGCACACGTGAAAAAGGAGTATCATGGTTAGGTACCTGTTTTTGTAAATCTTCAAAATCATTAGTATTTTCGAGGTGGATGCAGCTCCAGAATTTTAGAGGAACTTTAGCCATGCTCCGTGATTACTTTGCTCTTTTGTCTCGATGTGCTTTGTCAGCACAAACCTGTACAGTAACTGAAAATGATTGCACTCCCACACACTCAAAGACTCTTACCTCAATGGAACCATGCTTCATTTAGAAGGTTACAAAAGGGCAAAGGATGAAGATGGTGAAGAATGACTTAACCCTGGACATGCTTTTAATTGTTGTGATGTTTCTAGACCTGAGTTTCGGGGGAGAGTTGCCATCTGTAATTCAAAAGTATACAGATTTGTAAATCGGCCGCCGTAAGCACCTGTGATTTTTCTCCATCCTTGCCATGGTGGGGAGGGGTGTCTTTTCTTTTCAGATTATTCCAAGCATAAACATGTTTTCATTGATCTTCTTGGTGGTTTGTAGGTGAACAATTCATTCATGTAAGCAAAGATGCAATATTCACTCATTTTATTGAAATTAAAGTGATTATATCAGCTGAAGTCTTCAGTTGGAGTGTGTTTCTAAACAAAGTAACGGAGGCAGAGTTGCCCTCCTAGGTTATGAGTAATGCATGCCATTCCCACCATGAATCTATACACCCCCACGGCGGGAGAAAGTATTTTGGTTAGCCATAGAAATCCAGATGACAATACCCATTCAGCTAGAGTGGGGGGCTCTGCTGTTCAGCCTACAATACTGCAGCACCCCCTACACACACACACACACACACACACACACACACACACACACACATCACCATCATTATCACCCACTTTCAGACCCCTCCCACCCCTCCAATTCCACACACTCAGTGAAAGGCGTTCAAATTAGAACTATGGTGAAGCAGTTGTCCCAAGTCACCCCATTCATGGCCACAGTCACATTCTTTATCGGGCGATAGATTAGCTTTACAACAATCGTCACTCTTTTCATTTTTGTGACACCATTACTTTTTTTTCGCAGATCATTTCTGCATTCATGCGTACAGCAGATGGGATTATTATATTTTGTTATAATACCACTGAGGACAAGGACAATAGCCAGCACGGGCCATTTCTGGTAGTGACTAATAGTCCCCTGACTTACAACTGTGACTGGATTATAAAAGCTTATCCATACTTGTTTTGCTGTTCATGTAAGAATCTTAGCAGGTCATATGCTCTTTTAAAAGTTAGGAAAGTGACCAAACAAAGTCACACTCTCTTTGGTGACTTCTGTTCTGTCCACTTGCACGAGCTCACTTTCATAAAGAGGTCTGAAAGTGCTGTCTCACTGGACGAAGCTACTCAGACCATATACAGGATCATATACAGGATTTCCTTTGCTTAAAATGTGATTTAAAAAGTCAAAGGCCTTTTTTTTGGTCAATACACATACATTCAATCTGTGCCTTGGTTACAGTGGTTGCAGCTCTAAAATCCCCAAATTTTATGCATTTGCAAGTTTGTTTATCTCCATGTGAAGAACAACAGCTGTATGAATCCAGAGGCAGGGGTATCACTGTAACATTATTACTTTGTCTCTTCTCTCCACAAAGATTTCTCTCCACTCTGACCTGCCTCAGCAAGATGCGTTTGTCGGCTTGTTAGTTTCACTTCTGTTGTTGCCTCACAGAGGGTGGCGAAGAAGGGTGTGTGTGGGACAATGTGTGAGCAAGGGGTGTTAAGCACATGTGTGTATGTGGGCGTGCGGAGTTGGGGGTGCACCTTTTAAAAAAAGGTCCTCATTCCAATGGGGGGACAGAAGCAAATAAGGCCAGCGACGTCACTCAATGGAGAGCTTGCATGGTAACCAGCAAGAACCTGTGGTTGCCTGGTTACCAGGGCCTATAATGTGGTGGTATGGATGAGTCTAATAAAAGGCCCAGGCAGCAGAAATTCCAGCAAGCATGGACGCACACACAGTTAATGCAGGGGGTCTGGAAGATGGGACAAGGACTTACTTATAAGTGGCCATCACACAAACGCTGGGACAGCAGATTTGTTTGTGTGTGCGGGTTTTACTTCCCTAAATTTAAGAAACGTAAAGGAGAGCGGAAGATGATGAGAACCAGGATGACATCATATCAGACATCAGATTTGTGCTCTGGTCAATGAGGAACTTTCATTCTCTTTGTGGGCGTAGCTTCTGGTGAACTTTGAACTCTCCTCAGGTGAAGTGTAAGGTCACCTTCATCAACCGACTGGCTGTGATCTCACGGAGGCAGAATTAATCACAAACGGGACACAGCACACTGAGATCCATATATGAGCAAATAAGCAGCTCTATGTGTAATTCCAGGTTTAAATTTAGACAAAAGTGCAGCCAACGGACGAAGGCAACACTGTATGTGAGGCCAAGGATGAAGGAATCTTAATCAGTGTTTTCACAGACCGACTCACGCTTCCGTCAGAGCCAGCAGGTGCACACAAGACAGCCGTCCCAGCAGGACAGAGATTACTCACAGATATTAAAGCCAAGAGTCAGCAGGTGGTTAAACACGGAGGACAAATGTGGCTTTGTGCATTGGGTCAAAGACCCCCTAGGAGCTACTGGAAAAACAATTCAAGACCTAGTAAGGAGGTTAGAGATGCAGATCAGAGAAGAGTCACATTAGGTTCCTTTCTGCTTTACTGCTTGGTGACTCACGGGTTTTTGTCACGGCCCAGCGGCATGACGAAGGCTTCCTGAACAGAGGACAGCAGGACAGGAAAATCCAAAAGGTGTGGAGTGGAAGGAGGAGAGGGAGAGTGCGTCAGTGTCTCACAGGGACCCCATGTCTCACATGCACTGGATTGCATGTAGAAGCTGCACGGTTGACCACAACTGTCCACAACTGTCCAACAACACTGAGCTGCTTTAATGTTGCATCAAACTTGTGAAAACTGTATCAAAGATGTTCTTCAGAAGGTCACACATGAAAAAGCATATATGTTAAAATAGTGCTTCCAACTATTCAGAAACCTTTTTGAAACCAGAAGTTTCTTCACTATTGACTTGCAGGATGTCCAGGGTTTATCTCAAAACTATGAAGAGAAGATATGAAGGGAGTGTGTTTCAACTCCTTTCATGACTGCGTGAGTGAGATCATGTTTCCATACCACACACCATTAAAAAGGCTGTAGCAGATGAGTGGGCCCGTCCATGGGTGTGTTGGGAGACATTGCCGATTCGGCACGGTTAGCAGAACGTCAATCTCCTGAGATTAAACCGCATCAAGCTCTGTTGCTTCTGCTCTTTTAGACAGGAAGACAACAGCAAAATCAACATCCAGCTTTATCTCAGTCTGTGAAAACTGATGTAAACTGTTTACACACAACAGCTCCGTCCTAAATAAGGAAGCGTCGGCCTCTTATCTATGGTGGTGCAGGGCCCATCGCTTAGAGTCCATCAAAATGGATTATAAAAATGGCAAACTGCAGAATCCCCCACCAGGAGACCTCAAATCCTTAGGAGTAACATCTTGTGACAGGGGCATGGTCATTTAATGAATTATAATTTTACTAATAGAAAGGATTCAGAGACTGAACATGGCACAGGCCTGTGGTTTCATCATATTTTGGAGCTTTTAAGAGGATCCTGGTGTAAAAACTGAATCACAAACTACCACTTTGCTGAGTGTCAACATTTATGTGTGTTTAAGCATGACAATTATGGGTTTTACACTGGGGCAGTGGGAGGAATTGAAGGGCAATCTCATTGTTTCTAATTGTTTTAAAGCAACAAGTACTTTAGGAGGGTTGTCATGTAGTGAGCCTGCATGTACAGGACAAACACAGTCCACAGTCTCCTTGTCTGTGGAACTCCTAATCCCATTAGGAATCCGACATTTTTGGAGAAAGAGGGAAGGAAACAGCTGGAACTGCTCAAGAGTCACATCTCATAGGGATGACAAGGCTGCCGGAAGGCTGAGACAGCAAATCAATTATCAATTGATTTTAAACATGACAGATTATTGACAGGGGTGCATCAGGCTGCCACCATCACTACATCCATACTGGTTCTGTAGGATCTGGGGGTATATTTCCATTCGTGTGTGTGTTGGGTCTGTCGCATGCCGAATTCCTCAGATGCAGCGTGGCGGAAAGGGCAGCGGCCCCACTTCACCAGAGGTGCAAGAGGGGGGATGGATAACACCGTGATTGATGGCTGAGGGGAGGAGGCCTAACGACACACCAGTGAGCAGGTGGATCCTCACTGGAATATCAGCAGAGCGTCTGCTGGACCCAGACTGGGTGAATGTTTGCTTGAGTCTGGTTTCCAGGAACAGAGGAAAAAAAACTGTTTATGACCTTGAGTGTGACAAAAAAATGCACTGATGAATCAACCACTAAAAGTATCAACGTTGAAAAGTAAAAACATTCCTGCATACAAGTTGTTTGCTAAATGATTCTGGAATCTCAGAAAACTTCCCCAGACTCCTCTTATCGTTGCTGTCCGGAACAAATACACAATTAAGCAAATTTTATTTTCAACAGCGCTGCAGCTACTTGGTTTGTTGCTGGCCCAGAAAAATGATCACACAGGAAAAAAGATGGAGGTGAAATACGTTTAAATATGTTATTGTTTTATTTAACTATTTAAAACCATGTAAAACCATCAGGCCTTCACATAAACAGGTATAAAAGCCATGTAAAACACAAAGCTAAGAGCAACATTAAAACTTCCAAACATTTACAGAATTACTGTACAGTATGAACATAAAACTGATATAAAAACATTTAAAATGGAGACAAGAGCGTCTTGAAAGAGCATGCAAGAATAAATGTTCATCACAATTAATGTGAAGATGCACATGAAAGCTATCACTACAGGATTTACATTTTAAAAGTCAGTGTCTTCCTTCCACTCATGACAGAAGCGTGATGAGTGCATCCAAAAACTTGCTCCTGTCCTCTGACTTCAGCTCAATAACTGCAGAAGGAAAGCGCCAAACAAGATTAAAGATACAGCAGAAAAATGGCGCCATCATGTGTCCGATGGAGAAACGGCACCTTCACCCGCAAACAACAAAGCTACAAATTGACTTACTGGACGTGTCAAAATGGTCATGGAGCGTTCTGGAGTTGGTGCTCTCTGCAGCTTTCTCAAATGCCCGACCAAAGAAACTAACGGGGGAGTAAAGTTGAGAGAGAATAACAAATGCGAAACATCCATGAACAAAAGATGAATTTCAGTTTTGCTTTTTTCCGTTATACTTCTAATTCTAGCCATCAAACATTATGAGGCAACTTTCAGCGCATTAAAACTGCAATGCTTGTATAATTTTGCAAAGCAGTGTTTCAGACAGGCTACAGGCGGGAGAGTAAAAAGCATAAACAGCAAATTCCTGTTTTGAGAGGGTTACATAATATTTTACCTTTTCTTTATATGAACTACAGCCTTAGCTTAATTGTTTTAGCCATTATACGGCACATTAAACAAGTCTTACTTCTTCTTGTCAGATGTTTCCGACTCAGGTGGGATCCCTGCAACAATGACAGTTCCCTTCTCCACATCTTTGGGAGCGGCCATGATGAGGGGAAGCATTTTGCAACGCTTGTTCCGGGTCTAAGAGTTAAAAACAATTTGTAAAAAATGTGAAGAGCCCCCCCAAAAATAATTTTTACAAATACTTACAGAGCAGACAAAAGCCTTCAGAAGATATTTACAGAGAAGAGTTAAGGCCATAGGTTTAGAGAAGAGCTTCACATCTGGTGTTCCCTGTGTAGAAAAGCAGAGGGAGAAATGTTGCAGAGTAATATTTTGAGTGATTAATCACTATTTGGGAGGATCAGGTGAATTTGGGGGGGGGGGGTGAGTACCTCCATAAGATGGCAGTAGAGGAAAGGGCCCTGGGACAGGATTAGGTTGGTACAGATGCAGCTGGCAACTGTCTGCTGAACAGCAACCAGCTTCTTCTTGGCCAATTCAATGCCTGAGTTCAGACGTTCAAGGTTACTCCTAGCATGAGACACAGATAATCACAGGTTAGAATGTAAAATGAATCAATAATATATACAATATGGTCATTAAAAACTCGTTCGTCACGCTTTGTAAAGAGTGACAGCTGTCAGGAGTGTGTTTGGATATGGGGTGCACCTGGAAAGAGCGTCCAGGGCCTTGATGAAATTGTCACTGTCCTCCTTCTCAGTGCTCTCCAGCAAAGCTGCAGTGGCGTGCACCATGTCACTGGCCAGGAAGCGATTTTTAAATCCAAAATGCACACCAAAAGTCTGGATGCGGATGTCCTTCATACTGACGGGAGAAGGAAGAATAACATAAGTACATCTAAGGGGCAACGTGTCAGAGTTTAGAACAGAATTTAAAATTCATACCCGTATTTATTTGAAGACTCTTCAATCACGTCCCTTAGGTTCTCTTTTATCGACATGTCCATGGAGTTGAACTTCTGCCTTACTTGCTTCAGGGGTAGTCTGTTAATAACATCTTTTATTTCACTTCTTAGACTGACACCGACACGCAAAAGCATAAACATAGTTATTTAGAGCCATTATTTTATATTTCTCAGCATTTACCCCATGTCTGCCAGGAATTCCTGGAGCTTCTTTTGGCCATTTAAGGTCCAAAGCTTGAAGCTACTTGATGTGTAACAAGAATTACAGATGCTCTCATACAAGGACCAGTGCTGGTAGAGTGTGAGACGGAGACTGATGCAAAAGGTTAAGAATATCTAGAGACACAGAATGAAGTTGCTCCAGAAAGGTAGAACCAGAAACGCTATGAAGGATACTCATATTCAAAAGAGATCCTCATACAGTCGATGGACAGGGAGTTCTCATCATCCTCGTTTCGGTGGCTGTGCCGAGAGACGTGTCGCTGCATCGTGCCAACGTCTGTTATATACTTCATGCTATATGAAGACAGGGGCATATACATTATGGAAATACAACAATATACACAACAATCTCATGCCGTGGATAAAATAATATGACCCTGCTTCGTACCGTGTGATTTTATCATGAACCAACTGGTCCGTCAGCCCAATGATGGCCCACCTGCCAAAGGAATTCACATATCTGCATATTTAAACACAAAAATACTATAACAAAGGGTTCAGGGTGCCTACCAGAGCATGTCTTTGGTGTCTTTAGTTAACATCCACGCCAGCTCAAACAGCATCATCGCAGCCTGACAATACACACAACAACAAAGAAGATTTAGGCTTAATCATAAAATTAGTTACCAACTGCAAGTAGAGAATTAAAGCAGTTATGTTATGTATAACATAACAGCCATCATAGTGACTATTTTATCAAATGTCCACTCACAGAAGTCCCATGATATTCATACTGTTCGTAGTCAAACAAGATTTCCCTCCTGAAAAAAACAGAAGAACAGATTAGCCTTTTATTAAAAAAAAGACTTTCATCTCTTCTCCAACCCTGACCTTCGTGCCTCCCACTCTCGCTTGGCTCGCTGCCTTTCGATTCTCCTCTCCACTGCCCCCTGCAGCGACAACCCACAGTCAACCGCTTGGTATCGCTGCAACACCGCACCGCACCTCTATTAAATACGCACTTCGTCAAATCTCCTTCGTTTTCCGGATGGCTCCGAACCCTCATCGCTCTCATTTCCAGAATCGCCTCCTTCTTCGTCCCCGTCATCATCTCTAAAGATATCGTCATATGAGGGTACGCCAAGGTCATCATCTTGTTTGATGAGTAGTTTGATCTGCAAAGTCAGTTGTAACATTTTGGTTCCAGAAGTCTATCAGCAGATGAGAAATATGAGTAGAAAACACAAACAATAAACACAAACAATCTTCACCTGTGTGTCATTGTAGACATTGACCACATCGACAGGTCGGTGAGTGTCACAGATGTAGAATACGCTGTCATCATCCGGCTGCAACATCTCCAGAAGATCAACATTTGCCCCACAATTGATGAGGACAAAATACTGAAACTACATAAGAAAAAAAGAAGGAGGGGGGGGGAAACTTACCACTACTGACAAGGTAGCAAAGATAAACATAACGGCTTGTTTCCATTACACTTTCTGGCTCATCTTACCTGTTCTTTGTGTTCTAGAAAGGCAGTGCCGAGGTCCTGCCACCCTGTCACTGGTACAAGCGTGTACTGGACCTGGTCACAGTGAAACAACGCCTGAGGACCAAAGAGAGGAAATAAAATGTCATTTACATGAATCACGAATTGCCAAAACATGGACACTTAACATAACCTCACTTTTCATACTCATTCGGCGGCTTACTGAAAAAGTTCCACTTACTAGCACCACAAATCCTACATTTAGGCAAATCAAGATAGTTTGAAGTTAAAGATATTTACAGATAAAGCACTCGTTGAATGAATTGATCTCACCTGTAGAATCTTACAGGCGCAGAGAGCGTCGACGTCTGGCGCGACCAGGAGTGCGACTCTCTAAAAGTAAAACAACAATAATAACATGGAGATTGTTTCCAGATAGCTGCTTTACAGATCATCTACTCTTAGCTCGAATATACGCTGACCAAATGCTCCATACAAGTTGTTGAAAAAACTGGAGTCGCAGTGAACTCATACTTACCTGGTTGGCGACAACTTCATAAAATTCCTTCCTTATATCCGTGACGAACATTTTTAATATATTAAAGCTTAAAAGGTTTGAAAAGACGACTAAAATCGCATAAATAGTCGGAAGACCGACACCAGGCTTCTTTTCGCCTGTATTGTATTCCTTCTTGAAAATGTGGCGCCAAATCTCTACGTCACTTCCGATGCAGGTCTTCTACGAAGGAGGAAAGAAACTTTAAAACAATCATTATTTATGAATGTGGCCTTATTGACAGGTATGTTTAAATATTGTCTGCAAATTTCTTTGCATTTATTGCTAATTAAAACACGTTATCCTCATTCACTTCCGCCTTTCTTCGACCAATCACAGGAAGATGATGTGACACAAACAAGCGGAGCCACGCCCACATATAGAAAAAACGGCAAAAGTCCCAATGACACACAAATAATCCAAATAACACATAAAATACAACTTTAAACTATTATTGCTGTTTTGCCGTTCTGCACAAGAGCCTTGGTGCTATAGATACACTGTCGTCATAATAATTTTTTTTGCTTTTTAAACTGCGAAGATTATTTTAAATATGTGAGACTGAGACAAAAACATTTATATCTTCCAAAGTTTCCAGAGTTAGATTGACACGTTAACTGAGAATATGTACTTTAAAAAACGTGATTCATGATTGCATTAGTGGACATTTGCAAAAACAGTATTTACAAAGTAACTATGAAAAGTGTGACTAATTTGAACTATAGGAAAATAAGAATGCTGCAAGGCTGAGTAAAAATGCTGAGCACATGCCAAGTAAAATTCCAGTCTTTCTACAACAAACCATATTCCTTATATACATATACATGTTGCTGAAATGGACAGAAACCCTGGAATCTAACAATAATTCCTGAGAAATCATGCAAGGTTTTATGATCACACTAAAGAATATGCAAATCTCATTCAGATTAAATCCCACAATTATTCTAATTCTTGTACTTATTTTAAAATTCCTTTTATGCTTCTGCCTTCCTGTTATCAAATGTAATCTTTATCCTATTTTGATTCCATGAGTTTTAGATTATTTAATGGTCCATTTCATTCACTTTTACAAGCAAAAGTGTATTCTGAGGTGCTTTGTGGTACTAAACTGTATAAATAGTGCCATACAAATAAATAAATACTGAGATTAAAGACTGAGATTCTTTAATGAAAGTACAAGATCACATTTAAGGTAAACAAAATAGATCTTCAATATTCAAGTAGACTTGTATGTGCCCCCAACCTGAACCAATGCAGACCTGTACTGTACATGACAAAACTAACATTTTACTGGACTCAAGTCAGTTGCTTTGACTGTGTAAATAAAGAGATGCAGCGTGCCACAGTGGGAATACCACACGCTAAAACCAAAAAACCTCACATTAATAGTGAAAACACTGTACTGTCCCGAGTGTGACAGACATCAAGAACATGCAACAAATTGTGCAAATAATTAAGAATCATAGCGATGTTGTTGACAAAGGCACGCAGAAATATTAAGAAAACAAGGAAAGTTGTTTTTACATCTTATTCCATCGCAAGCTGCCAATTTTAATATTTCCCAATCCCATCGCACAAACATCAAGGAATAACAGAAAGTGAGAAAAGATGCTGTATTTGAATGTGCCAAGTATCAGTGGAAAGACTTCCCAGCTAGCAGTGCTGAGAGACGAGCACCATCTACAGAGCTTAGTCTGAGCTCATCACAAGCATGTGGACCCACCACTTAACCCCACACACCTGAAATAACACGTTGACATTAGACAGGTTGCAAGAACCACGAAAGTGATGAGACTATAACATAATAAATGCTGACATTCAGAAGCATTGTATCAAATGAGATAACAGCAGCTGTCGTTGGAAACTGCTACAGCGGGGCGTCACGTTGGCAGCATGTTCTAAACGTCTTCAGGATATGAAGCAACAGCCGTTGAATGGCAACATTCGAGATGCAATAAAGGAAGACGGCGATTTAGCAAGAAAGAAGCAATTTAAAGAAGGCAAGAAAAAAAGGATGACTTTAGATGAAAGTGAGCTTCCTCATGTGTAGAAATATCTACACAAGATACATTATCTATTGATATTCCACGTCTACATCACTAAGTCAACAAAGTCAATGGTTTGATCAAAGTCCAAATGTGCTATCACTTATTTCCTGCACATTTGTTATTCCAGTCACAGGGGAAAAAAACACTTTAGCATTAAATATACACGTTCATCTACACAAAAAGAGTCAACAATCACCTGTATTTTTCTAAGATTTGAGGACATTTTTCAGAAATACAGAAGTAAAAACTGCATTAGCAAAATTGCAATTGACAGAATCGTCTCCAGAAAGAATGTTGAGGGTGTACAAGGTTACAGGTGATGGAATGCACCGTTGAGTTCTGCTCTTTACAGTGGACCTGTTGACTATAGAAAATACCTGGTAGAAAAATGAGTCTTTCAAATGGGGTTGCCAGCCACTCAGACATTCATCAGCATCAAATAACCACATGATAATTGGAGATTTACACTTCCTGTTTATACAGATTCTTTTTCTGTGTTGAACTTTGCATCTTCTAGAGTCGTACAAGAAATCCCATTTGAGTTTTTAGCTACAGTTGTCACTTCTAATCTACACCTTTCCATTAAAATACAGAAATAAGCCAGGTCCTGATACTTTAGAACCACAAATTACCATTATTGATATCTAACAGTGGATTATCAAAAAGTGTCACAACTGCTAATGTCTCCACTTTATGCTTCATACCAGATTACTGGTATTTATAGTTGGTTGATTAAACTGTTTAATTTACACATCTCTGAAGAAATTCATTATTTGTAAACCGATAGAAATCTTATTAAATGACGTTTATGCAGGTTTCAATTATCGTGTTGAGAATAAATAAGCTTAAATTAACAAACGTCAGGGTTGTGGAATAAATGATTACAAGGATTTTCATACAAGCACAAATAAATGACAACGGATTCAGTTATTTAGAGGGGTAGAATGTAGTTGAAGCTGGAGAGTTTGCGCTCTTGTGCTGCTGGAAGAGTCTCTCGGTGACGCAGTGGTCTGTGAGAATCAGCGTCCTTAAGTGGAGGGTAGTGCTGTCTATAACACAGGCAGGCAAAGAACAGTCCCAGGAGGGACCCCACCAGCACATCTGCACAATAGAACACATGATGGAATTATGACTGCTCATAGATGAAAAGTCTCTGTTTGCAGCTGGCTTCTGCCCTTCAGAGAAATGTTTTCAGAGGAATATTGGGTGATCGCTGAAACCTTTATTGTGTTTTAGTTGCCGCCACCTCTTTGTCATTGTGCTGCAAACAAACCTGTCTACTGATGGCAACAGATGACCACGTTTGTCAAAGGAAACAACTGAAATGCGTTAAGCATACAGACCAAGATGTTTAAAAAGTGGGTGGAGGACAATTAGAAAACCACTTCCTCTTTTGGATAAACAAATCAAATGTTAATATATGCAAAGTGATAGAGCGAATTTAAACCCGTGAAAACCTCACACATGCTTTGGTTAAATGGGATTTCTGTAAAAATGGCTAGTTGTGTTAACAGATAAAAGGAAATTGAGCAAAACAGGCATCTATTCAAATACTACTGTCTGTTGTTAGCCTTCAGACAACCTAACTCTATACAAAAGATAAGAATAACCCAACAATCAACAGTATAACATGACCAAATGTCTTTAGCGGTATGTGCCATAAAGGAATTAGCTTTGGTGTGCTTCTGACCTTGCCAGTGATGCTTGTAGTCGCAGGTTCTGGAGAGGGCGATTACTGTTGCAATGAGCAGAGGTGTGAGGAAGGCACACAGTCGCCACGCTTTGCCTTGGCCAACTGCACTGAAGCAGTGTAGCTTTCCTGCAATATACAGCGCTGTGAAACCCAAACCTGCAAAAGAAACTGAGACCAGGTAAAAAAAAAGAAAAGAAAAAAAAAAGAAAAAAGGGGGATTGAGAAGTTGAGCAGAGCCAGATGAAGTTTTGATGTGTGCTTTGATCTGACAGGTAAGTTCAACACATAAGTAGAGAGAGAGTCTCTTACAGGATGAGTGTCCGCTAGGAAAGCTCTTCCTGCCCTCCATGATGACCTCAGGGTCGCCACTGCAATGTAACTCCACGTTCATCTGACCGTCTGGGAAACAACGATAGAAGAAGTCTGGCCGAGGTCTAGGACAGAGAGAAAAATGCAGAGCAAACATTTACATTTACGGTTCATTACCATCATCCTATCGTCTGTGAACCGTGTTTACCTGCCAACAACAAGCTTGATGGCGTTGGTGAAAACTCCATTTAGCACCAAGGTTAAAGTCACAGCTGGATAGAAAAGGAGAAGACGGGGGAGTCAAAAGGATGACAGTTGAGATCTAATTGGAAACTGACTTCTGTGAGGTGGAGAACATTACCGAGCAAGGACTCCTTCAGATCTCCTCGCTCTGACCGCTTCAGGAAGGTGAAAAGCAGGATAACGATCAGTGGGGTAAAGACAGCAATGCTCTTGAGACAGACGGGCAGAAACAAAAGAGAAACGTGAGATCAAACTTACAAACAAGGTAGTTAGATTTTCTTCATAGGCTGAATCTTGTTTGGCAGCAACTCAGGTCACAGTAAGATGGAGTCAGTTACTGAGCACTCTTACCATGATTTTGATGTAAAGTATAAAACAGGTAAAACAAGATAAACTAGAACTGGACTAATGTTGGTTTAAAGTGGAGCCTGTAAGGTATCTGCAAACTAAGTGTTGTCTCTTTCTAGCTATTTTTGGTTCATCCCCGATGGCTGGAAATCTCATAATTTTTTAAATCCATCCGGATCACTCAGCTGCAAAATTGAACTACACATTACAGACTAAAAATTTCAATCTGGGGTGGCGGAACATGGAAATATTTTACAATCCTGGGAAGTATAGTACAAGAGCACCCTCATCGGTGAAGGGAATTTGTCTTAGTCCTGCTCAATTGTTGCCTGGTATCAAGCAACAGGGAGGGGATATTTTCGAAATGTTCTATTCTTATCTTAGAGGCATTTACAGGTATTACTTACAAACATAAGAGTGGTGGGCACATGGTCTATCCCCACAGGATGGAATTTATACAGCCAAATTTCCTCCGTCTGGATCTCACGGTAGAAAGGAGGAAGCTGCTCCGTCACACTTCACAAACACAAAAGATCAAATAATTGTATTTATTAATTGGTTTTAAACCTAGATCTGATCAGGGATTAATGAAGTCAATGACAAAAAAGGGTATAGTCATACAGGAACACAATCAGCAACACAATCCGGATGGAAACCTCCGACATGAGCCCACGAAACAGCCCCCTCTTCATGTTCATTTTTGGAACGAACTTCAGCCAACAGCAAACATCCTCACTCTTCTCTGCTGGAACTAGAACTGGAACCAATAAAAACATTCAAGGTTAAAACAAAACTGTACATGTAAGGTAGTTGCGACATTATTAGTTGAGATGTGGCACAGCTCACTACAATTTTCCTCTGCTCCATCTGCATATAATAATTACCACATTTGCTACAGTGATGGATTTACTACGACTAAGTTTGAGTTGACTTCTAATCTCCGCGTATTCAGATTACATTCGAAAGATCACACACAGTTTCTCTGTTGACTTTAGATGGCTGATGTCACAGAGATGCGTTTGACTTCTTAATGTCTCTACGATTAAAGAATTATTTGATGCAATAAAATGGCCGTGCAATGTTGTCCTATATGTTAATGTAGTGCATGCAATGTTTCGGCACTACGTGGCCCCATCCTGTCCAAAACCTGAAATGAAGGCCAATTTCCCACACCTGTTAAGTCCGCTGAATAAGGTCAATGTGTTTCATAGTGGAGCAGGACTTTAAGGTTAAATACACAACAATATTCAGTGTCACTGTGCACAACCAGGTAAGTGAGCCGCAGATGTCAGATCTGAAGCTAGCAGACTGAGATAAGCTAACAGGAAACATCTGTGCAGCAAGACATCTGTCTCATTTAAACGTTGTAAAACAGAGAATTTACAGAGAAGTCACAGCTTACCTATGACGAGAACATTCTCGCGTTTTTATCCATTTATTATCATCTCTTGATCATCATATTAGCGCGTCCGCTTAACATGCTAATCAGGCGTCGACATCCCTCTCGCGACCGCAGCGGAACGTCAGGGAGACAAGAACGCCACGAGACAATTTGCCAAATACTACATCCGGTTAGGCACTTTCAAAATAAACCTACGCGCTTTATATTCCGGACCGTGCCGTTGTCGACAATATTTTTCTATTTTATTAAGCGAAACTGTAAGCGTAAAGTTCGGAACTAAAAACCGCTATTATTGTTGTCTAAATGAACTCCATAAAAAACATCACACTTCTTCTGTTTAGGGATATAGCACTGATCTTTGTACAAACTCCCTAGTATTCCACGTGTGGGCAGTCCCTGCCCAGCTTCAGTGTAAGACAGGGACGTTTGTCTCCCAACTAGTTTCTAGCTTTTCATTTCCAGACCCCTGAAAGACAAACACATTGACTCCATTCATCAGGGAAGCTTCCACTTGCTGATGATAAGGGACAAATGTTTACTATTATTGATGTCCCATAACACTGACTCACTATCACTGGCTATCAAATTGGACTCTCTCCTGATTAATCAATACCAGGTACAGTGAGATAATTTCACTGAGACAGAGTACAGCTTTATTAAAGTCAAACTTCAGGCATGTCTGAACTCTTCAACTTTAGAATGGAAAAAAAAGACAGTTGATATTTTCAAATAAAAAGACATTTCATGTACAAAAAGAGTGTCGTCTCAACAGTCACGCACATATAGAAGCAGAATTATACAGGCAAAATAACACAACACAGTAACATGAGTCTATGCAAGTTCAATGCAAACTATTTACAAGTCTTTAACAATATGCAGAATGCAGTAACACAGGCTGAACAGTAATCAATGATATCTTGTGTTCATCCACGTTTTAACTGAAGCAACACCGAGTGAGATAGATAGAACCCCAGTTAGAGTTACTGTAAGTAATTTTAATACAATACAAGGAGATAGAAGAGTGCTTATGGAGGTGGATTTGTTATTATTCCAACACTATTTTCTCTCTGACATTAATAACGCCAATTCAAAGTCTGACAGGAGGCAACATTGCACTAAAACAAAAGACGTCACAGTGAACTGAAACATGCCCTTTGAAAAACATGGAAGGCTGTCCATTCAAAATTTAAACATATAAGAAAAATATTGAATTATCAAATTCCTGGACACTTAGAAAAGTCTTCCTCAGGTCTATTTAAGGGTCACTTAAATGAGAACAAGCATGCTGTCTCTCGGAAAATAATGAAAAGTGGGCACTACGATGAGAACAAACAGGAACACACAGAACAGATAGATCAGACAGTATATTTTAAACTAAACAAAATTCCAGACATCCATAATACTGCTGCCATCTGAGCAGAGAAATCTAGAAACTGGCACAAATAATTAATAAATCATGCAATCTGCAAGTGAAAAAAAGAAGCTAAACAAAGGCCGTGTGGTTTCGCACAATCTCGATACGTGGGGAAAACAAATAAGGAGAAGAAATTAAAAAAATAAACAACATTGGCAAACAAATCAGGCAACAAACAACTGTATAACAGGTTAAGATGTGGATAAACCAGTGTCTGTGGTCAGTTAGATAATTTCATGTTGTCAGACACAGGTCAAAGGTCAACGATACCCGTGGTCTGATAATTACAAATTCACAAAGTCCATGTAAAAAAGAACGAAAATATATTACATTAATAAAAAAATAAAGAAAACTCTAGTTTCCATAAGCAGACTATTTTGAGAGTGTTAAATAAAAAGTGCCGTGATGATGCACCTGACTGATTTTAAACATGTACCTCCTGCATGTAGCCCAGTTCCTACACTTATTCCTGTACTTTGATGACTATCAAACTGTAAAACAATGAGAGAAATAAACAGAATAAGTTTCCAGAATGGGCTGGCAGTCTCAAAGAAACAGGACCATTTAATGGTGATTGAGTTGAAATTCATATAGGAGCATGCTTGTGTTTATTTATCTAATTCAAGTTCCCTCCAGTTTGCTTCTGGGCATGTTTTAACTTTCTCAACTTTAAAATTAGGAGAACATGCGAAAACTTTCATAATTCAATTTTGATTACCAATATTTAAGCAATAAAAGACAGAGGGTGGAGACAGGAGAACAGGCAAAAGGGCACAATTCTGGTCCAAGAAAAAGGAAAAAAACAACATAAATTTAACAACTGAATGTTGACCTGCTTCCAAGCCGATTAACAGTGAGCCACAACACAGGTTCATGTGTAGCCGTTTACAAATGTGGAATCATTACACTTAAAAAAAAAGTTAGTATGCAACGAATAAATAGCCTTAAATGTCAAACACCCCACATTTAATAGTCTATGTCGCTTACACTGTGGGGTAGAGGAGGACAAATTACTGCACTGGAGTTAGAAAAAGAAATTGATATAAAACATGGTGCAATAAATACAAAAAGTCAGACTGATGAGCTATTAAAAAGACTGTACAGAAGTTTCTATTTGTACATTATACTGTACTACTCTGCTGTTATACCATTATATCTTTATATAGCCTCGAGGGTGGTCCTCAGATGGCAAATGATCTGTCTAAAGAGGACAGGGGGCTTCTTTCGCACAAAGCTGGGCCGGTAATCATTCCTAACTGTGCCAATTTAGGGGAAAACAAACACAACAAAACAATTTCTCAGACTAATTAAAGGTTACAACACTGATCCAATTCCAATGTTACTTTAAGAGGAGGTATCCATATTAAAACACTTGTTTTGTTTTTTTAATATATATATACATTTCTGTATATGTATGACCTAGCTAAATTGTGTAGCAACAAGCTGTGTAAAAGTGCTTTTCAGAAATATTTGGCAAAAAAAAGAACATAAACAGCATCAAAGTGGTCACAGTACACTACATTACTGAATAAAACTGCATCTGGGCAGCATTTAGTACAGCCAGATTCAAACTTAAGGCTCATTAACAATACTTTAAGACAGCACCAGTGATCACAAGTGGAGCCCCTCCATCTTCAATACAAATAACAGTAACTGCTCTGAGGAGACTTGGGAGGACGCCTGTATTAAAAAAACAAACTAAAAATGATCTGTCTTGTTAAAAAAAAGAAAAAAAAAAAGCAAAATTAACAGAATGGTGTTTCCTTCTTCAAGGAACAACCAGAGAGGTGAAGCTCTGTCCCTCCAGATTTTTAAGTACTTTACAATAGTATGATTATGTACAAAATGGCAAGTGAGACTGGCAATGTGAAAGTCACAAGTACTTCTGTAATGTCATACCATTACACTATATACCATTATATTTCACCTAATTAGGACTTATTATTTCCACAAGGAGGTCTGTGTAATGTTTTTAACACCTAAACAAACAAACATAATACACCACTCACTGAAATGAAGTGAGAGAATCCGTCTGTAAACATTAACAAACATAGATACTGTATATAATTATATTCATCTATACCCATAAGTATATTAAAAACATATGTAGGAACATTGGAATGTCGTGTGGTCCCAGGGGAAACAAAAATTGCACAAATTCAGTCATTCTGCCCTGTCCCCTTCTCCAAGAAGAAACTGAGTAATAGGAATAAAGACCATGTTGGGAGTGAAGACTGGCTGCAGAGGGGGAGAAAGAGACCTCCTGTGTGTGAGACTCGTCTTACAGCAGGTAAACAAGAAGTGGAGCGGCTCGGTGGTGGAGGAGATGGAGAGCTTTGACCTTGCCTCTCCTTCTCCCTGTCTTTGCTTCCTCAACCTCACCTCGTTTCATCAAAGTGCCGGAATACCAAGATGTGAGACAACACTGACAATTTCTCCAACTTTGAAACGCGACAAAAGAATATAACACAATGATGGGGTGGTTTCACCCAACGGGCACAGTTGAGCTGTACAGGGCCTTATAGGTGGTGTTTCATGGCAAAAAAATAAAATAAAACCCACAAGAAACAGCGCAGATGGTGCCGGGAAGCCTTGCCTGTCAACACGCTGCTCGTGCCACACACGGCACTGAGGTGTTCGTCAGTGTGTCTCCTCTCTGTGTGGGGGCCACAACACTGATCATAAAGCACTGGATTCCCTTTCATAGCACGCTGCTTCAGACCAGAGGTGGCCTGGAGGCCAACAGTAGCGTACTTTACGGGGAATGAGGTATTGAGCTGTGCTGAGGAGTCACTCGGCAGCCATTGGGTCCGTCTCTGTCTCTGGCTCCTCTTTCACTCTGAGCGGGCTGGAGGTGGAGCAGTGTGGCTGGGTAGAGCAGGAGTTGGACCCCAATGGACTAGCAGGGTCGTGACTGGAGCAGCAGAGACGGCCTTCGAGCGAGGAGGAGGTGAGTGCCCCTTCCTCGTGCTCCTGGCAAAAGGAGCGTGGGCAGAAATCGCAGGAGGAAGACGCCGGTGCACTGCAGATGGTACAGTCATGCCATGGACATTCCCAGCGCCCTGCGATCAAACACACAACATTACAAAGGAGAATGCATGGGATTTAAAGCGAAACCCTGCAAGACGATTACTACACCATGTCTTCAACTTGCATTCAAAATATAACAAAGCTGCGGGTTATGTTTACACTTTTTTCAACACGCGTGTACACACTACTCGGTATCTTGAGACGTGTGGGAGCGAGACAAAAATTCTTTTCCACAGAGAGCAAAAATGGACTTGAAGCACTGGCAACAGACCAGACAGCTGATGCTCGGTGGAAGACAGTGGAAGACTGGAGTTCAGACAAGCTCAGGGCATAAATACCCTGTTTTTAAACTGCAGGCTTGTTCTTATTTTTTGGTACATTCAGAAATATTCTCTTGTTTTTTAACCACTTGCTTTAGTTCCAGTGTGTAATAAATTGAGCAGATATTGCCTCTGCTTAGCCATCTCCATTATTCCTAATGTGTAAAAGTTTGAACAGGAACTGCGTGAGTTTGCAACAATGTCCCGTTGAAGCCAAATTTACTGGAAAGCGCACGTTCAGCTTGTATTACCGTATGGTGGCTTGGTGAGGTTTAGACACAGCAGGTGGTATGCCTTTGGACAGTCCTTCCTGTCGCACATCACCAGCTCTCCACCCTCCCCACAGCAAAAGCAGTAGTATTCATGAGTGTGTTTGCCCTCCAATCGCAACTTCCGCTTCTTGGGCTTCAACTTGGCATTTCTGGCCTTCTCCTCTTTCTCCAACACCACAGCACTCTAGGAAACACAATCAGAGCAAAACTTGCATGAAACGACGACTCGGAATCCAGGATGGCTCTAGAAATCATTATTGTCTGATCATCAGAGGACGGCGGCCATACCGTCGGCTGCACTCCGAGGAATCCGGAACAGTTGTCTGAGCCGCAGTTACAAGTGGTTCTCCTGTTGCCGACACAGTGCAGGTTGTAGTTGAATGTCAGCTCTGTTCCTGTAAAAACATTTCACAGCACACAGATCATTCGGCTTGCTCTGAGAGCAAGAAAAATAAGTGGACAGGACAACATGCTGCTGTCGGTGTAAACTCACCGGCGTCGATGTCACAGAGGGCGAAGAGTCCGATGTGTACGTCGCCGTTTACCGTCCACTTCTGTGTTTCACAGTTTGGGCTGCAGCTGTGGTTTATAAACCGCGACAAGTTGCCCTTTTGCGCGGCGTCTATGACCCGATCCTATGAAGCAAAATTGAGCACGGATGAACTGAAGAAAACTGGGCAGAGAGCTCTCCTTTGAAGGGTGATTTGGTGTCGCCGAGTTACCTTTGTGAGAGTGAGCATGTAGAAGTTGGTCATGTGGTTTTCATGGGCGCGTTTGATTCGCTGCTGGCACTCTTCTGCGTCTATCACCTCACCCACATACTCTGTCACAAACTCACCCTAAGGACACAAACACACATTTCATGTCAGATTCGGACACCATATATTGAACTTTCTGCAGGCTAGACTGCATAAAACCCAGCATATAAGTTACTGAGCTACAGCTTAATTGTTCAAACAGTGACTCTATAACATAGTCATGTCAATACTAACCTTCTTGAGGGGTTGGTTTGCCTTGAGGCCCCAACCACGGTCAGCTGTCTTGACCACTTCTGTCTCTGCGTACAAGCGTTTAGTGAAACCCTGGTTCTCACAGTTGTCTCCTGCAGGACACACCTGACAACAACACAAAAGGGCAGCGTTATCCCGATAATTCTCCTCTCTGTCATGTCCAATCAGAGGAAGCACTTCAACCATGCAGACAGACCTGTGGATGACACTCATACTGCAGCATGCGGTTGAGACACTGGGAATGAAGGCCGCAAGGATGCTCATCTGTCGGTCTGCAGTTGCATCGCTGGATTTCCGACAAGTCTGCTACGTGCATCTGTACTTTTCCCACTGGCTTGTTAGACTGGCACAGAAATCAGGGAAAGTGTTAAAAAGCTAAAGACGCACAGGACTAAATTTCACTTCCTGTCTTGAGAATAAAAACACGATACCTTAATAAATTTGTAGGGCGGAGGTTTGCGTGAGTTGCGCTCCTGCTCCAGAGCTTCCCTACTCTCCCTCTGCGCCTTGAGCTCCTGAAACCTACGGGCTGCTTCTTCCAGAGCTAAAACATACACAACCTCTCATGAGTCATGAAAATGAGCAACTTTAAAAAATAAACTTTGTAAAAATTCAATAAAGAAGCAGGGCAAAGCCTCCGAGGAAGAAAGTACCTTTCTTGAAGGTTTTGTTGATGTTGATCTGACCAGTGACAAAGTTCTTGTCACTCTCCACGTAGGGAAAGACGCGGCCTTGATTGATCCAGTAGTAGTCGTGGGAGCCGAAAAAGAAGACAGGGAAGTCCCCTATGTCGTGGCGGAGGCTCTGAATGTTTGATGGAACCAGGCGAGGATTGCAAATCTCAGCTGGCCACCACCTCAAGAGATGAGAATACCATGGGAGCATTTTAAAAAATCTGATCATAAAACATGTAACATGCGCGCCACTGGTATGAAGAGTGTATTATATACTGTAGTTATTTTCTCTGCTTAATCTCTCTCCAGGTTAAAGTCTACTCGAAGTCTAGAGTTTATTCCTCCAAGTGCCTCCTCTTATATTCTCCACACAAACAGAAACACTGCAGTGTGAATCTTGAAGAGCATAGCTCACAAACTACCACAGGAAAAAACTGGTTTTCCCCATGCATCTGTTTCTTTTTATGGTTTCTAACACTGACCAGCCTTAATGTATGATGATCCTTAAATATGATATTTTCTCCAATGTAATTATTTTTAAAAAAATCTTTAATTTTCTTTTAAATGATGTGCTTATCAGCAGCCCACTAGATGGCCGCTGTCTCATGTTGTCACTGTAACTGTTTTGAAGCTTCAGTAATCTATAACAGTGGTCAGTACATACCTATAGTTTCCCAGTTTGACCCAAACAATTTGTTTGTAGTGGGGTTTCTTCCCTGTCCTGCAATCACTGCAGGACCACGGCCCTTCAGGCATCTCCATCTCCAGACATTCCGGGTGGAAGGAAGCCGGGCATGAGTCGCAGCACAGCAACTTGCCTCCTACATTTGTAAAAGTGTGTGTGTGTGTGTGTGTGCGTGTTAGTATGCGTATGTTTGTATGTGTGGGTGTGTGTGAGTGTGCATATGTGTGTGTGTGTGTGTGCATTAGTATGCGTATGTTTGTATGTGTGGGTGTGTGTTAGGGGAAATTGATATGCAAAAACAGGAGGAGTGACCAATTAGGTGAAGCACTTTAAAACCTGGAAAAACTCTGAATCTCATTTGCCAACAAGCCAAAAATGATTTATATACTACAACGTATACAAATACAGCACCAAGACAAAATGCATTACGGCTAATCTATCTTGTCAGTGGGCTAAATGAAACGAAAAACTATCACAATTTGCTCGATGGAAATCTCTTTCAAGAACTTCACTGCGACACGAAGACTGAAAATGGATTGAAACTATGCCTCTGGGTTTTCTGTTTGTTTATGATTTAAACTTTCATCATATATGGCAATCAGATTCAGAGCGCTGTTCCAAGACCAGTCTAAGGGAAATACATGCGGCAGCACAGTGACAAAATTTAGCCAGCAGGTTAAAGAGATCATGGTCAGTGAATGCAAAAAGCAGGCATGCAGTCCTGCTGCTAAAGCAAATGAGTTCCATCACATTTACAGCATCCTGCCCAGAACAGCTTGCATGGAATTGCGGCTTTCATAGTTTATTCTGGTGTTGTTTAAATCAATACTCACAAATACTTACAAATACTGATGGATTATATAAAAATCTGGGATTATATTCCATTCAAGGCAGGTCATGAAATGTGGTGAGCTTGTATTTCAATCCCATCAAAACATTCGAAAATAAAACTTAGTTACAGTCAGCAAAGTGGGTCAGGCTGAACGAGTCCTTATAAATAACAAAATAAAAAAACAAGCCCAAAGTGCTGAAGCAGAGAAGCAGCGGTGGCCCCAGCAGTGAGAATCTCCCCAGAACACAGCCACAACTAATCCAGACCATCCTGCAGGTTCAATAATAGACAGGGAAGGCTTTCCACCAAATGTTCTTTTCCAAAACTTTAACAAGAAATTTACACTGCAGAGACTGATGACGGATTTGTTTGTTCATGCACAGCATGAACCACAAAGAACCTCATGCAAGAACCAGTAACGGTATTTCCGAAACGGCATGAAGTGACATGTACAAACAAGTACATTTTTAAGAAGAAAACAATGTTTGCGTCTGTTTATTTGCACTACCTCTAATCCCAGATTTCTGTACTGTTTTTGTTAAATCCTCTAGTTACTCAAATTCATGTTCCTCATTTTGTTTTCCCCTGACTGAAGTGAGAAACGCCATTTTGATTCTCTCTCTTTAATGCATATTGGAAATTGACAAATAAAATCTTTGAATCCTTGATATGCTGGTCATAAATTGACGAAAAAGCTACTTAAAAATTTCCAACTGCTTTCCTGAAGAAGCCATGTTGACTAATGTTTGAGCTGAAAATGTATCACCCATCATTTGCTCTAAAACTGTCTGTGTTGCTATGGTTGTTCTTCTTGTGGTCTTTATTAACTAGAGAAACCCCAGATGAATGCGTGCAGACTAACTGCAAATAAAAAAACAAATTACAGAGTGCTGCTTAGTTAAGTTTCCAACCCCTCATCTGTCAAGATGAGAGGTTTAGTAAGAATAACATTTCTTGCATGAGGCCCATTGTTAACGGAGTCAGGAAACACAGCTGAGGTTACTTTGCGCATTTTGCATTAAAATTAACTGCGTTCGATCAGTTAATTAATCTTGCACATGGCTTTGAAATGAAATATACGCACAACAGGAGAAACTAAGTCGGAGCGGGAGCAGGCACGACACAAACACAGACCAGTGGGACAAAAGAGAAAAACTGTGCAGTTACCTTTCCCAACATTCTTTTTGGTAGCTGACGAAGGAGAGGGAATCATAGGTAATTTCAACTCAGCACGATTTGACTCAGTCAGAAGGTAGTGGGACTTATAGGCATATGAACTTAATATGGTGTCAGTAAGGTCTTGCACTAACAGCCCTACACAAGACACACAGGAAGAGACGGGTGTGAGCCGCAGTCAAACTCGGAAAATTAGCCAAAAAGTCACAAAAATGAAGAGAAAGACCAAACATGCGTAATGTCTCTCTCTCTCTTTCTCTCCCACACACACAGAAGAATTAAGTAAAACAAAGTTTGTCCCCACACAACGTGACCAAACAGTGCACTCCTCTTTTAACCTTTGTCATTAGAAACAATGATATTGTGTGCGTTTGACATTGTCTGCATCAAGTGACACCGTTTTTAAAGTGGAGTGCAGTGTAACAGCCAGAAGAATTCATAGTATTAGTATTGTGGTGGAAAACAAACATTTTATTATACAGCACTATGTGAACGACAACGTCAAAGACGAAACACGAAAGATAAAAATAAACACAAAATCAAAACACAAAATTTCTAAATTAAGTATGTGGGATTTCACTAAAAATGGCGCTCCAATTTAAGGAGCCAACGAGATGATTGGGCTGCAGGATGGAAAGACTATTAGTAATATAGCAACATTGAAGCGCTTACCTCTGGCACACAGGAAGCACCAGCTCACGTTGATGGGGGAAGTGAGGAGGCCGTTCCTCTTGGTGCTGCCATGACTGCTGCAGATCATGATGTGATGGGTGAGGACGACGCTGCCTGCCGCCACACAGCTATCCCCTGTGTGATAGGCCACTGGACAGCGGATACATCGCATCAGACGGCCTGAGTGGAAAGCAAAGGAAAGATGAGCAACAGGCGGCTGTATTCTTTTTTGTAGTCCATTGCTTCAGATTCAAGTTGTACTTCAACAACTATCACTATGCAGTCTTAACACATTCAACAGGACTGGAAAAACCTTCACCTTTACTTGCTCTTTGCAAATCTCTCTCCAAGCAGCAGGTAGAACAGATGTGCTGGGGGCAGCAAAATCCTCCGCCTGGACTGCTGGTGGTGCCCAGGAGTTTCCGGACACAGTCCTCATGGTAATAACAACCACATCCAGACACAGAACAGCGCGTCACTTCCTGACCTGCCGTTTTACAGCTGAAACAGGGATGATCGCCTGGAGATGGCAAAGCACCGACTTAGCGAAAGAGCCAGATTCCTCAGCTGCGTGAAAGTGTAGATTTGTTCAGATTCACTCACCATTTCGACATTCCAAACAGATGAATCTGCCTTCAGGTTGGGCCGTCAGACCGAGGCATTCCAGGTGAAACTGTCTGTTGCAGTCACCCTCACACACTACCAGGCTCTCTCCATACGCCTCGCAGATCTACACACAGATGTAGCTTCTAATAAAGCATAATATTCCAAATTTAAAATTAAAAGTAAGAGTTTAAAAAGGAGCAGCGCTGACCTGGCAGACGGTGTCTCTCTTGTCAGTGTTGCTGTCCTGACGGGACAAACCAGAGTCCACCGACTGAGTGTCTGAGCCGTCTGCTGCAGCTGGACTATCAAGATTCTTACCAAATAAACCCTAAAAGTTGAGCACAAAAAGGAAAGGCCAGCTGATGAATTTTTATAAAGCACAGGTGCACACATTTTTTAAACATTTTCCAAGTTTCTAAAACACCTCACTAGAAAAAGCTCAGAGGGATCACAGCTCTAAAGTATTGGGCTCAAATGTTAAGTGGAATATGGAATATGATGCAGTCCTGTTACCCCTCTCCCAACCGGGTTAGGAATGGCAGCTCTGTCTTTCACTCTTTCAACATCAGTCTAGCCCTTAATTCCAAGAATACCTGTGGATCGCTAAGTCCTCTGGAATCAGAATCAGATGTGTCTCTGTACTGAGAAGAAGCCATCTCGACATCTGTTGACGCTCTGCTTCGTTTCTTCAGAGGCTTGCAGGCATCGGATATTTCGCTGGCACCTAGATGGTAAAAAAAAGAGCACATTTTAAATGACTGCGCAAGAAATTTCATCCACAAAACCGTGCAGACGTTGCCAAAGGGTAACATCCTACCTTTCTGTGAACCGGTCCTCAGGGTGGTCTCTGGAGCAATCTCTGCCTGTGAGGTGGATAAATGTTCAATTTTGGATCATTGTGGAGATATTTTGATTCAGTTTTCATCTATGTTGATACTTATACTTCTGATTATACTGCTAATACAATCAGCTATCATAAATAGACAGATACCTGTTCCTTTTTGGTTTTCTTCTTAGGGACGGGATCGCTTCCTCTCTCTGACTCAGACCTGCTTCTGACTGATCTCCGCTGCAACTTCCTTTCCTGGGAACCTGAAATTACATTAGAATGATCAGAACCAAAACCAACTTGAATCCTGAATTCACAGAAACTGCAGGCTTGTGCTTTGCTAACCCTGCGGACTGCTGTGGTGTGATCCAGGAGAGTACATCTGCTGCATATCTCCCTCTTCGCTCTTCTGACTGGCGGGTGACCCTCTCCTGTCATCACTCTCTTCCTCTCCTTCATCCCCATCCTCATCTTCCTCAAGGCTGGGCTCAGGTTTAGCCCTGCACTCCTGCTGAAAACACCGACATCAATGGGTTACTCTCATTTATGATAACTCTGGTATGTATTCGCATCGCTGTGTTCGTCTCACCAACCTCAGGGGAGCAGTAGCCCAGGTCAGGCTGCCTGGCCTCTCTCTCCACTCTCTCCTCTTTTTCATCCGAGTCATTTTTTGGAGAGAGAGCAGCTTTTTTCTGCAGAAGAGGCCAGTCACACTTTGTTATCTCTACATTAAGCCGCTTCATGGTGATGGAGAGAGGCAGCAGTTTCCTGGCTGCTGCCGTTTTCCAGGCTCGAACTGGCGGCGGCGAGTCCTGCTGGTCTTGTACGTCACAACCTACACTCTGTTTAGGAGAGGCAGCTGAATGCTGACTCTCCCTATGGTCATCATTTGAAGCCTGAGAGTTTGTGCTGTCGTCTGTGTTCGAAACGCTGCATTGTCTGCGTGGAAGCTGTCGCCGAGGCGGCTGCTCCCTATCTGGTGACTTCACACCTCCGTCCTCCTTCTTACGCACGGAGCCGCTTGAGCGTCGATTTTGTTTCTCTGCTCTAATGTTGGGCTTTTTACTGGGAGGGGCTTCATTCGGGTCTGGGTCCACGTAGATGAAGGTATAGTTGTCAATCCGCTCCTGGCGTGTCATTACGAAGGCATCCTCAGCATGGCCCACACCCACCTCCCACTGAGAACGCTCCCGCTGAGGAATTGGCTTCATAAGCTAGGGGAAAAAAAACATAATGATTTTTTTGATTTGTTTCACAGATCCCATCTTCTTTACTGAATGAGCATTAGAATATTGAGGTCACAGAATTTCACATCATTTTTGCCTTAAGATCCTCAGTGGGGGGGAATGAATCGCTACTGATGCTTTGTAAATAAAACTGAATTGAAATGAGTGCATCCTGGTTCAAAAATAACAGCCCAGTTCAAGCCACAAATTCTCCAACTGACTGGGGTCTCAGCTGTGATTCAAGTATTTCTGAGTAACTTTATTCGATTCTGGCTGGAAACCAAACCTTCTTTCAGGCTGTAGCTCTCTTGTGAACTGAATCAGATTTTTCCTCCTGGATTTTTCTCTATTTTAAATTCACTGTACAAAACCTGGAAACACAAACGCTGGGTGTTTCTGGAGTACATACTTTTTGTTTCTCGACAGGGTTTGTTGCCTTGCGCAGCGTTTCTGCCTGAAGGTCTTCGAACTGCTGCTTTCCTTGATATATGACTATTCTCTTTTCGTGGATCCAGGCTCGCTCAGCAACACTACCAAAGAACTGGACATGGTACTCTCTGTGACCTGCACACACACAAAAAGAACCACACTCTGTGATTACCTGACCTCACTATTTCACCCAAATATTATGGGACCATTCCATGAGTGTGTTCGTACCCCTGGTGTTTATACGGGTGTGGACTTTCATCTGTGGGTCAGAAGAGACCATGCAGGGCCACCATGGATAGGTTCCCACTTTGGACCACACCAGATCTCCTATCACAAACTCCTTACAGAAGCCCGTCTCTTGAATTACGGACTGATGGTGAACCTTTGGAACCTGAAAATGGACACCAGGACAATGTATTCATCGGAAAATTAAAGCCAGAGAACAGCAAGCAACAGGTCATGCTGGCCTTGCCTTTGGTGTCTTTGGTACAGTTTTGACAGTGGTCTTCTGAGGCTTCTCTGTCTGCGGCATTTCTACGAGCTGAGGGTGCATGTTGGTGTCGTCCGGCAGGGTTAAGGTACCCGCCTGCGTTTGGCTCTGGTTCAGACTCTGTTCTTGCACTTGCAGCTGCAGCCTTGCACTCTTTTTCCTCTTTTCCTTCTTCCGCTCATGTCTGCGCTGTGTCTGAGACGCTTCCTTCTTCTGAGACTCCTGAAGACACAAGACAAATAGACCCACGTGAATGCCAATTATTAAATGAAAAGATGAATAACCGTGCATGCACTTCATATTCCGAAGACAGACGTGAACGCAATACCTGTAGCTCTTCGAGAAGGTCTCCGCACAGCGCAGATTCAAACAGCTCTTTTCCATTTTGATAAGTCTTTATAATTTTCAGCTTGATCTCTGGGGAACTGGTTTTCTTTAGTACCCCACCCGAGGTGTTGGACGGTGCATGTGAAGGTTGGGAGGAGGGGGTACTGTCCACAAGTGAGGGAGGAGGACTAGAGGAAGGCAGGTGTAACGGGGGAGGATGGGGGAGGGTATGGGTCATGATGTGAGGCGTCTGGGACAAGTGGTGCTGGGAGGGCGGCGGTGGAGGGCTCTGTGTGTGCGGATGGGTTTGTATATGAGGTTGGTTTGAGTGGTAGTGGTGTGCATGATGGTGGTGGTGATGATGGAGGTGTGGGTGATGCGTGGACAAAGGGGGGGAGACAGGGGACAGCGGTCTCTCCTGAAGGCCGGGCCCTCTCAGGACGGTCCCTTCCCCTGGCAGGAGACCGTGCTCTCCATAGCTTCGAATTGCCCCGTAGCCGTTAGCTGAGCCGTTGGGGAACTGTGAGTACATGGAGAATTTGGCCTGTGGCTCATACAAGCCCAGACCTGGCGGGTAGCCGTTCGAGACCTGCGACATGTCCTCTGAGGCCGATGGAGGGTAGGAAAACTCTGAGTCCAGGGCAGCATCATATGAGGGTCCACCATCCTCACCCGGGTCACTGCCGGTGTCGCAGGTGCCTTCCTGTCTGATGTTGGCTGAGTCAATGAGTTGAGGGGGTTGCTGAATTGTATTTCCCATGATCCCTTGCATGAAAGAAAAGGAGAAATCCATTGTTGGGCTCCTGCATCCTTAATTGTCTTTTTCTTTGACTGGACCTGTTGGCACAAATACACACAACCAAAAGAGATGTTACCAACAACGATGTCACTTTATTATTAAATTAAAGCTGGGGTTGATCCTCTGGTTCCTGCCATTCTCGGCATGCATCTATTAATTTCTTGCATGTCTTGTAATGCTTTAAATACTCCTAAATTGCACAGCTTCTAATTATGAAAATACTACTTTGTTTACAAGTTGCTCTGTGGTGGCTAATAGTAAAGACACACGTAAATCAAGACACCTCAGTGGATTGTCACTGGTTTGAGTCCAAGAGGCAGCCTGTTGAGGCATTCAAACTGTTAAAATGGTCCCTTAACAACAGTACTGTCGGAATTATCCAATAATGTGCTTCAGAGGAGCTTATTTGCCAACACATTTGCATGTGTGACAAACAAAGTAAATGCCAGTTGGAGGGTTTTATGATTGTTAAAATATGAGACATCCTGAAAACACGCAGTCGATGCCTGGCTTGAACCCGACGTCACATCCACATACACTGCAACAAATGGTAGATTAAGTGTTGTCACAGAAACCACCTCAAAAATTTAAGCGAAACCAGTAAAGATGATAGATTAATAGTAATGAGACTATTTAGACTTTGGAAACAACATCAATCTGCAGTAGTAAAAGGTGACATACATCTGAATGATTATTTAAGAATACGTAGACAGACGGATGCATGATCACCCAATATTCTGCAATACGTGTTTTGAACTGGGGGCTTTCAAGCATCCAGATAATAGTTTTACACCCAAATCACACGCACGGATCATTCTGATGTAATTCTTCTAGAGACAAGAGACACGCAACTGTCACAAAGAAAAGTTTGCGGCGTCTACAATCTAAACCACTTATGCAGCTACTAATATCACATGTCAAAGGTTGAGGCTTTCGTGCTCACATTGGAGCCTTATCAGAGAGCAGATTTGCTCTGTCAGCTATTTTCAAAGGTTGATAACGGTGATGTAAACATCCATATGGTGTCACTCAGGGGTCAGTTGCTACATACGGCGACATGTGATACTATTTGGGGGAGATTTGGCTCACTTGGAATAAAGGCGAGTGCTTATTTGGCGATGCATGGTTATGATTTAACCTAACTGCGTCGACTAAAGTGTTTCACTCTATGATCTTTGAGCTTTCGACGGTGTTAGCTCAAAGCTACCTGCCATCAAAGGAACTCTCTTTCAATGGAGCCGAATCGTTTGTAATGTCTGTAAAACAAATCATGCGTGGGGACATTAACTCCCTTTTTTGGACACACTTGAGTAAATGATTCGCGTTTTATTGCTGTACTGCAAAGTGCATCACACATGGAACAAGATGAAAGAGGGAGCTAGCTAATGTTGGCTAGGCTAACATTCCATTACCAATATGGCTGCCTTTGCCCCTTTAAATCAAATTGTCTGGCTTGGTTTTTACCCCCATCACTGAGTGTTAAGTGAGAAATACTCCTGAAAAGAAGCTATTAATAGTGGGGAAAGGGCCCCGTCCGGAAACGGCAACAACAGGCATTAAACAGCGGCGGCAGCGGTGGAAAACACGCTGAGCGCTAAAGAACCAGCAAAGGAAGCAGCACAGATTTTTTTTTTTAAGCCGAGTCGAAAGATGCAGGGGAATAAAAGATGTCAATACCTTCAGCGTGTCCCATTCTAAACACATACACCAGCCAGCAACGTTTCCTCGTATAAACTATAAGAAAAAAAATATTATTTTTTTTTACTGCGATAGTGATAAAAACGCAGGCCTTTTCTTTTTTCGGTTTAACGCAATTCTCAACAGAGAGGAGGAGGAGGAGGTGTTACGCTACTGGTCGCTGCCCAATCCCAAAGCTTGGCTCTTCCTCAATGTAGGGGCTGGAGCACTTAGTGAAAACCCCGCTGGAGACAGATCCGTTGGATTCTCCCCCCCTCCGGTGTGCAGTGGTCTTGATAATAAACTCTAGCTCATTCTTTCTCCGCTCCCAAAAAGCGCCTCTTCTCCCGGCCAGGCCCGCTCCGTCTCCAGCCCGGAGAAAGAATAACAAGATCCGGACCCGAGGGGTTACCGAGGGTGTGTAATGTCAGCTCCGATTTTGCTGTTTGGAGATAACTCATTACAACCAAGAGTAAAACGAAGAATAAACTCAAATGCACACACACACACGCACAAAAAAAACACATCTGCCCGGAATGAAAGTCACACCTACGGAGAATTGAAAGAGGAAATCCGTCTATCTTAAAAAAAAAAAAGAAAAGAGGATGAGTATTTATAACACAAACGCATCATTTTTTTTATTGACGTCATCAAGGTGCTTTTGGGGACTGTTGTTAAGCGCTGGAAAAGAAGAAACTTTAACAGTAAAATCCCACCCGACCACAACAGGGCACAGATGCGGTAGCGACGCTTAATCCGCCCTGGTGGGCTTCGCCACGCCTCCTCGCCATATCTGCACCACGAAGCCTGAAACACCAGGAAGCGACCTCTCACTCTGGCACTGTTTCCCGGCGCGATCCCTTTGGCTGTTTATTGTTGTTGTTCCGCATAAAACAACTATGCAACATAATGATCAAATCCAAACCTGTTAAAGACAGTTCAACACTTTGGAATTCTGTATCTGGACCTTAATTTATAGTTTAGTTCATCTGATGGTTGGTTATAACCTTATGGATGTCAGTGATTGTGATGCACTAAACGGGGCAACACAATTTGGGAAATCTCTGGGTTTGGTGTTCAGCATAGCGAGTTATTTTTTTACACCTCGCATTTTAAATGTGATGACCGGGGTTGCATATCTGGTATGAGCTTTGATGTGGAAATAATGGTGGGTTTGGGTAAATTCAAAACTAACCTGAGTAAGCGGTCATTCACGACATACGATCTTTGGCGGAGACGTCCACAACAGTGACACACGTACGGTTTGACCTTAACAGTGCAGCTGCGCTCGCGACCACTGCGCTCGTTGTAGCCGTAGCTGAGCCGCAATACACAGAAGGACCGTGTCAGAGACTAAAAACCATCATAGATGCTTTTGGCACTTCAGGAAGAGTCGGTTTCTTCTCGCCACATTACCTCGGTGGATTGTCGTGGATGGATTATTTCATTTACGGATCACGGACAAGTCTTTTAGCATCGGCTGCCACAGCGCCGCCATTGACGCAGGAGGTTGGTGAGCTCGTCATCCAGTAACTGCCATTTCATTAGCTAGCTTAGCTGATAGCATGCTAGCGTTTGCCCGGATGGGCTAGTTGTGGTGGGGTTGCTAGCCCAGTGCTAGCGGCTAAAAATACCGCCTATACCCAAACAGCAGCACGTATCCGCTTCTGTATTCGTAATTTCCCCCCTCTTTTGTGTAAGTCAACATTAGGATTTGTCATAACGTGACTTTTTACACACTTGCAATGGATTGCATTGATTCCAATGACGACCCTTCAGCTTTATACAGTATTAAATACTTGTCACTAACGCTAAACAGTGTACATTAAGTGCACCTATATGTGAATCAAATAGGTTCCAGATTTAGAGTAATTAGGATTAATCGTAATGAGAAAACTCTTCATTTGTCACGTGTCCAGTATGTGTCATGCTATCTCATCTTACTTAAGTGTTGCATAATAGATGACTGTCATGGTGCGCGCTTCTACACATTGTTGTGGTCTTTCAATTTCCACCAAGTTGGCGAGCGTTTATTCGACACAAATACAACTAGCGACTGTTCTTCGAGTTGTACTTTTCCACCGCCAAAGCAGCGAACTGTAACCCGACTCCTGACCGGCTTCCTTCCCTCTGCTTCTCCAGAAAGCTCCCATCTGGTCCTGCAATGGCTGTCTTCAGTCACCAGGTGCTCCTCGCAGTGACGAGATCAAGGTAAGGGTGTAACCTTCATTATAACATGGTGTTGTTATTGAGCAAAAGGCAATTTGGGATCGCTGCTTCATGTAATTGAGGGATCATGTCATTAGATGGCAGAATCGTCATTTTCAAGCCTTTCCAATTTTCCTTGGCCCTATTTTGTAGGTTCAGTACTTGACAACTAAAGCCAGAATACATTTCAGCATCGTGTTAAAAAATATCTGCACGTCCTCACGTTTTATGCGTTACTTGTTTCCCTAAGTTTATCTTCTTTCATTCTGCAGGGGATCGCATCTGTTGTCCAAGAGGCACAACTGCTGCTCTCTGCCTTCTAAAGCTTATCTCCACATAGACCCACCCCGACACATCTCGCCCTCACTTGTGCGCAGGCACCCCCGCCATGGCTATCCCCACACTTACCGGGGCCACAGCGTCGGCCACGGCCACAACTCCGCCCTGCTCGCCCGCTGTCTACACAACTCAGGTGTTTGGTTTCAAAATATTAAAGAAGATAGTAAGACCCCTCCACCAGATACCCAGGATTCTACCCTGGGGGTGAAAAATGACTCTGTGGCTGATCCACCCCAGTCGGAACCTCCCGCCCCGGCATCCACCACCAGCACCGTGGCCGCTGTTCCTCCTGTGAAGGAGAGGGCGGTTGTAAAAAAGCCTCTGTATCAGAGAGTTGTTGATGAGTTGAAGCATTATTACAACGGCTTCCGGCTACTTGGTATTGACATCAAGATCGCAGGCAGGATGGTGTGGAGGCTGCTGCACGGACAACTGCTAACGCGCCGGGAGAGGAGAAGGGTGAGAGTTTATTTGTCTGGTAGCTCATTTTGAGTGCCTTCTTCAAATGTTTGGTTGTTCCCTGTTTGTCTTCTACTGGCCTTGGGGCAACGTGTTTGTTCCGTAGGCAGATTGGTGTTGGATGGTTTTTGACATCGAGACAATTAAGTTCCTTTAGTCCTCCTGTTAACTGGGTTGGGTTCTTTGTCCTCCTGGAGTATCTGGACGTACGGTGCTTCAGGCCCTGCTAGGCCAGAGCATGGGCATGTCATCATCATGTTGTAGTGTTCACTGCACCCTGAGTAAGGGTTTGACATGGCCTTTGGGATACAAGGAACACAGTTCTGGAGCCCACCAGAGACAAACCAAATCCATTTTGGCTACTGGATGGTGACACCAGCTGTCAGACTGAAACCTATAAAAGAAACTCTTGGAAATATGCAGCCAGTTATAATCATACTAGTACAATTGCAACAGTTTTTAGTGCTTTTGTGACCTTAGACCAACTCTGAGCGTTGATGATGCGTATGACCTCAATCATGAGACCTTATCTGTCAGATACACTGGAGACAATGTTATGGCCTGATAATATATGGCTGCCATGGAGACGTGGAACATCGTCATGTGGCCGCTGACAGAAGAAAGAATTTAGAGATCACTACTGTCTGCTCAAATATAGATAAATGCTAAAGGAGCTGATAAGATGGCAGCCATAACATTCTACAGAGGTGATCTCAGACCTTCAGTTATCTAAGTCAGCGTTTGTTTCTGTTTGTAGCTGATGAGGACCTGCGCTGACCTGTTCCGCCTGGTGCCCTTCATGGTCTTCCTCATTGTTCCGTTCATGGAGTTCCTTCTCCCAGTCTTCCTCAAGCTCTTCCCAGAGATGTTGCCTTCCACCTTTGAGACGGAGTCGAAAAAGGCACGTACACACACGCGCGCGCGCACACACACACGCACACACACACACACACGTGTGCACAGCTGCCTGAACAATTTTGTGTCAGACTTATTTTGATGATGTAATTTGACAGATATGGTTGTCAGTCCTGTGCTCTATGACCAGGGACTTTAGAGGTCTAATATTACAACTCCAAATATAAAATACACACGGGTGTGTTTTAAATATCCAGCTGCTCACTTTACCAGGCACTATCTTATTGTGAAACTGTTTTTATCTCTGTTACAACCCAAAAAATCCTTTCTTCAGCTCTGTTTACCATGGAACTTTCCTGAATAAAAACCTGTATAACGTATATATCTTTATTCATCTCTTGCAGGAGGAGAAACAGAAGAAGGGTCTGGCGGCTAAACTGGAGCTCGCCAAGTTCCTCCAAGAGACCATCGCTGAGATGGCTCGGAGGAATAAAGCCAAAGCTCAGACGGAGGACGAAACCCAGAGATTCTCCACATTCGTTCAGAGGGTAAGTTTCAGCTCGCCATATTGCTTGTTGGCGAGGCAGTGAGCAAACGGTGAAATTCAGTTTTGTGGGGGGGTTGAAAGTCTGATCCTGCCCTCAGTGTTTTCAGATGTGCTGTTATGTGTCTCTGCCAGGTACGGGGTACAGGCGAGCAGCCCACAACTAAAGACATCGTACGATTCTCCAAGTTGTTCGAGGACGAGCTGACGCTGGAGCACCTGGAGCGCCCCCAGCTGGTGGCTCTCTGTAAACTGTTGGAGCTGCAGCCCATCGGCACCAACAACCTGCTCCGTTTTCAGCTGATGATGAAACTGAGAACCATCAAGTCAGACGATGAGGTGAGATGGCGGTTTTAAAGGACGCTGCAGACCCACTGCAGACCCTTTTTAAAGTTGCCTTCACTGTCTCTGGAACATATCACAGATGATTGCAGCTGAGGGGGTGGCAGCTATGAGCGTGTCAGAGCTACAGGCTGCGTGTCGAACTCGGGGGATGAGATCTCTGGGTCTCACCACCGATCAGCTCCGTCTGCAGATGCAGCAGGTGAGCACAGTCCTGACGAGATTTAGTCTTTAACGACGGCATTCAAGCAGTTGTTTCCTTTTGAACAAAATAAATTGGGGGAAATCGTAGTAATATGCATTGTGCAAACAATGTCCCACTGACAGTGGCTGGACCTGCACCTGAAGGAGAACGTTCCTCCGTCACTGCTGCTGCTCTCCAGAGCCATGTATCTGACTGACATTAAGCCCAAAGCCCCCATCATCCCGCCCGTTCCTAAAGTGGAGGTATGAGCCATTACGGTGTATTTCAGCATTACTCTCCTGAATAATCACAGTCGTAGGTTGGAGAGAGTCCTGAGCTCACTCGTGTCACTGATATTTGCAGCTTTCTGATATTTTCACTGATTATTCAAGCTGCTGTGGCGAAATGTTGAAAAGAGCAGTGATTTTTAGGTGTTGCTGTCATTTGTAGAAAGCTCCTTCTCCTCCCGTGGACAACGCGGGAACAACCCAGTCCTCGGGCAGCACTGACACGTTGGCGGACCCCGCTCTCATCATCAAAGACCGACCGGTCCGTGCATCGCGGAACACGAGAGAATAAGATGAACTGCACTGATGGCGATTAGTTAATGCCGATTTGTCTTGTAGGGAGAGGAGATGAGGGACACGGCTCCTCTGGTGTCAGACAAACCTTTGACTCCTGCTGAAGTCCTTCAGGTGAGCATCCCTTTCCCTTGAGGAAGCCTCTGAGGTTCGATGCTTCTGAAGGTTTCCCAGTTGAGCCGACTCTGCTGCTACTCTGGTAGAACGTGAAAACAGCAGAGGAAGTGTCGCCTGATTGGTCTGAGCCAGATTATTGCTTTCACCCCTTTGTTATTCTTGAGTTTTAAAACTTTTGGGTTGGTGACTGATGAAACTGTATCGAGTTTCCAGAGTTCCATCTTTCAGAAGAGTCATGTTCATCATGTGGGCTCTAGGACCGTTGGTAATGTTAACACCTGCTTCAGGTTACTTTAATAATAGTTGTAGGTAAATATAGTATTGCAGCACAGTCACAAGCTGTATTTATAGAAAGTTTTTAAACATGCTGTTTAAAATAAAGTGTGTTCAGTTTGTAATCCATTTTTAGCTCCATCCATATTCAATTTATGGATGGAGCTAAATATTCCAAAAATAAATCCCCCCAAATAAGCATGTTCATGCTAAGATTCCCCTCTGAAGCGCTGATTGATGCACTTTTAGAGGCTAACATGGTGTTAAGTTCCAACACCCCTTTGCTTTGGCAGGCTAAAGCAGCAACGGAGGTTTCCCAGAAGAGTAAGATGAGTGCCAATGGTGTGTGACAGGGGCCCGGAGCCTGGACCAGAGTGGGGATGAGTCCAGCGTCCCCGACAGAAGAGCATTCGGCCACTTTAACCCGCACTCTCTTTTGCACTCCATTGTCCCTGATTTAAATTTGTCTAGACTAGCAGGTAGGGCTGGGTATTGGCACTCAAATTTTACTGCAGCAACCCCAACTAAAAATTTTAAAATGTTAAAAGAAATGTCTCATAATTGGCTGCATCGCTCTCACAGGGCGTTTGACTCGGTTTGCTTTTAATAATGCTTAATTTAATTGCTATTAAACATGAATTCACCATCGAAATTCTGCTAAAACAGACCCAGCACTACTGTCAGGTCAACTGATGATGAGGATGATGATGATATCCTCCTGTAACTTTGTAAATAATCCTGTACATTTTTACTGCTGTTAAGTTTTATTTTGATACCCTTTCTTTTTTTTTTTGGTCGTGTACATAAGAGAGAAGGTTTTCCAGAAGTGGTTTGCTTATTGTTTTGGTTCAGTTGTCAGGACCATGAAGATGTGCAGAAGTAAACACACGAAGGTTTACTGGAACAGAGTTACACAGTGCTCCTATTAGCAAACAGTTGTATGTTTTTAAGGGGGGGGGGGGGGGGGGTTAACCCTTTAAACCCAGAGGTGACTGAAGTACAGCCTTTTCCACTGGTGAGCCTGTGAATGGAGATTATAGGATGTGTTTGATTATACAGTGTATGTAATTAATGTAAACACTAAAAGACTCTGATAACTGCAGTCAGAAAATATTTGTTTTAAAGAGGTATTTAACATGTGAGAAAACCTTAAAGCTGCAGCCGCATATCCTTTTTTTTTGGTATTGTGGCACGATTATATATTTGTATAGGAGGACCTACATCATTAAGCTTTCATAAATATTTGAACCAGAATCTATATATTTTGAGCCCTTTTGTGACACTGAGGTGCTCAGACAAACGTAAGCTAGGAAGAGAGTATGTGCCTACTGCCCGTGGTTCAAGTTGAAGAGGTTTTCATCGGGGCACATCTTTTCTAGCCTTATCCAGTGTCCTTATTTCCTTTAGTTTACCTCACTGTGCCCGTTTGCATCTCCTCTCTGCCCTAGAATGTCTCCCTTATCCCCTCTTTCCAAATTAATGCTGAAATTGTGGACCAGTCTTGGAAGTGATGAGTGTTCAGCTGCCCTTTTTAAAAATAAATCCTCATCCGGCATTGGAAGTGTTGCATCCCCTCTCAGTCAGGTAACGTTTAATGCTTGATTTGAAGCCCTGCTATTGTAAAAATTAACAGGACTGGTCCCATATTTGTCTTGTGCCTCTGAGACTGTCTCGATGGCTGGAGGGCATCAGACGTGTCCTCTCTCTGTTCAGTTTTTCAAAGGAAGACCCACGTTCAGGAGATTAAAGCCGTACCGCCCTCACCCTTCATCGCCTGTTGTCTTTATTTATCATACATGTGCCCCAATCTCTCCTCACGTTTACAATGAAATCAAAATGGTCACGTTCTGTAGCACATTCAGAGGTTTATGCCGGAGAAGTTCTTCCCTCACCTTTCAATTGTAGCAACGGCCAGCAGGTGTCGCCGTTTTACGTATTGCTTTAAAAAGTTGGCTTAAATGAATCACAACACTTATGGACACAACTGCTAAGAAATATGGCAGACATTTATAAAAAGTAAAAAATAAAGCTTTAGTGTGTTTTTAGTGAGCAGTAAGCTTGCGGCGAGCTTGAAGGTGGCATCTATTACTGTTTCACTGACTCCTCTCGTTACTGGGAGTCATACATGATCCAAGCAAAATAAAGTGATGTTCTGGTATAAATATCATTAACTCATCATTAAACCTGTAAAACCACTTCCTCAATCCTTTATATTTTTTATAATTAGTAGTACCTAAAGTAAAGGCATCATGAATTAAGTTTTCTCTCTGACAAAAACATGGAACCCTCATTTATGTTTTCCCGGTAATTTTGCTCCATTAAACAATTTCCACCTGCTCACTTAACTCAGTGCTGAGTGTTTTCCATGTGGCTGTAATTCATTTCCAAGGCAACACATTGAAATCTTTTTGTCATGGAAACCACTAAGCTTTTAGATCTATCTGGGGAACGTGGTTTGTCTTTCCTGGAACTTGGTGTTAAAATATTGAAGGAACAGGACCAGTGCCAAGACCAGCTCCAAACTGGATGTTTCCTCAAGACTTTCCTGTCTGAAATTTAGTTGATTGTTACTAAGATTTGTTTTTAATGGACTGAAGAAGGCGCCTCTGATGTACCTGCCAGGAGCTTAACTGGACCAGATACAGGAAGAATTTAGACAAACACACAATGGAGTCAGGATAAAACCCTAGTATCACAATCTGTGGGAGAATGAGATAGTCTTAGGGTGTCTTCCTGAAACTGAGTGAATATGTAAATCATCACTTGGGAACACTTGAGGGAGTGAGAACAGAAGCGTGTGAAATTCCAGGAAAAACAGGTGAAACTCACATGAAGGATCGGGAGATCATTTGATATGGATAAGGTGAGTCGCTCTATCTATCTATCTATCTATCTATCTATCTATCTATCTATCTATCTATCTATCTATCTATCTATCTATCTATCTATCTATCTATCTATCTATCTATCTATCTATCTATCTATCTATCTATCTATCTATCTGCCTGCCTGCATTCACATTCACATGTTTTCTTTTTAAAGTTTTAATTTAATGTCTAATATAAAGTAAAATTCTATAGACTTTTGATGTTATTGTATTTAATAGTTTATCATGGGGTCAGTGGAGTCCTTATTTTATTTAAATAATAAGCTAGTGTAAAAAAGAGTGAGACTTTCAGTTTGTTTTATATCATGTTAGGTACAAAAACTCACAAGAAACATCTAATACTTAAAAAAATCAGAATAAAGAGGGACAGTAAATGTTCTATTAAGTAAGAAAAGTCATTCTAAGGTTACGATGGCTGCTGGAGAGAGGGTCAACATCACCCTTTATAGATCAGAGCTTTTTTTTTAGCTCTGACCTCTGCTCAGGTAAACTTTAGCAGCTGATAAGCATGAGAGACCTTCACCTCTGTGCAGAATAATGTAAGACTTTGCGGTCATTCATTGGTCCGTGTTGCTAATTTTAGACCAGTGTCTATTTTTACAATTTTGCGTAAGACTTTTGCAATATTTCTGGCCTTTCCCATCAGAGATGCCAGTACTCTGTGTAACCAGAGAGAACTTGCTGGCACATGGAGGAAACATGCACACTCACAGGGGGATTTGTTCAGTCAATATGGTTTTAAAATGTCTTTTAATGGCCAATAAACCCCAAGAATACCAACTTGTTCCATATATTTTTTAATCACGCTCACAGGAATTAAGAAAAATAAATGTCTATCGATGTAATTGCCCTGAACTTTTACAGATAAGGAGACAAATACGTAATAATCCCAAACTTTTTCTTTTGTTCCAGGAGTCCACTGATCTAAAAAGTTTAGTTACAGAGATAAACTAAAGCTTAATTATATTCAAAATCTGTAGTAATATTGATTGTATGGTAATTAATCATACATATTTGGTTAAATGATTCATTCCATTCAGTCATTCCAAAAATGACATTTTACTATAGGTAAATTGTGGATGTAATTAGAAGTTGCAAATTAATAACTATATATTATATATAAAAAATACATATTTATACTGTATATACATATTTAACATTGGGAAAAATAAATAAATGATCAATTATATGCCGATATCAGCAAAACAAAAAGCTGAATTCACTTCTTAAAAACTTTTGTCTATGATTGTGTGTGTGTGTGTGTGTGTGTGCGTGTGTGTGTGTGTGTGCGTGTGTGTGTGTGTGTGTGTGTGTGTGTGTGTGTGTGTGTGTGTGTGTAAACACATACGTGCCTGCTGGGGTGATATCACGCCAGGGTGAGTTTTGGGGTCAATCCAGCCCACTTCGGCTGAGCATATAACAGCTGAGCTTCTCGGTCAGTGGTACACGCACATCACTGACTGCACACACACACACCGCGGACACGCACCCTCAACACACACCTAGAATCCCTTTGCAAAGCAACGTCTGAAGATGCCGTGTGTCAGCTCTCATAGCGACCAGGTGGTGATGATGCCTGGGTACATTTCTGAGGTGGACAGAATCCTCCAGGTAAGGTTGGGCAGGGAGCAGCTTTTCAGATAAATAAACATAGTTACAGTGTTTGTTTCTAATCTGTTCTAATGGCTCATTGTTGTAAATGTGAAGGAGTGACCTGATTCATGTTTTCAAGTTTCTTTTACATCTGTCTTGCTGTTTCCCTAGTCTTGTTTTTGTTCTTTTATTGTTGATTTTGGTTTTCACAGCCTTTTAAATTCTTATCATATATAAAAAAAGCAAATGTATATCTTTAGAACTAGTAAAACTAACATAAAAATTAACTTTAAAATGACAAACATTGGAGGGATGTGCTAACATAAAATATAGTAGCAGGTGCTTGGGTTAGGAACAGTTACAGATTAAAAATGAATGGGATTGGATTTAATTAACAAGCTGAATAAAATATGAATTTGCATAAAAGACTGATTTAATTCACTTTATATGCGCCCGCATTTAGATTGTAAATAATTGTTCAGCCTGGTGCATGAATGCATGAACTGTAGTAAAGTACCATAAAACTTGCATACTTTAGTTAAGCGTTTGTCACCGTAACATTCTTGGTATCCAAACTTCTATCGTTATTACTTATTTTTCCACATGATATCATTTTTTTGACCCTCCCGTCTCCCTGCAGGTAGAGCAGATCCTGTCAGTGTTCAAGCTGGACAAAAAAGACCTCAGCGAAGTGATGAAGAGGATGCAGCATGAAATGGAGAGAGGCCTGCATTTAGACACGCACGAGGAAGCCAGCGTGAAAATGCTGCCGACGTACGTCTGTTCCACCCCTGAAGGATCAGGTGGGTGCTCTTTTGTTCAGTATCGGCAGAAAGTCGTGACTGTAAGACGTCCGCTCAGCCCGTGTGTGTGTTTTGACAGAGGTGGGCGACTTCTTGGCTTTGGATCTGGGGGGCACCAACTTCCGCGTGATGCTGGTGAAGGTGGGTGAAGATGAGGAGGGGACTTGGAAGGTGCTGACCAAGAAGCAGATGTACTCCATCCCCGAAGACGCCATGACGGGCACTGCTGAAATGGTTCGGGAGCGCTTAATGATATTTTGAATGATTACAAAAAAATGTAGTTTGCGAATTTACCCGATGAAAATGTAATTTTATTTCTGCCTCATCTGTTTCTTCTTGTAGTTAAAGACAAGTAAAAAAACATATGGGGAGAGTCAGAACAGAAGTGTCTTTGGGTTTTGTGGTCTCTTCACATCGTATCTCATCTGCTTCCTCTGTAGCTCTTCGACTACATCGCAGAGTGCATGTCCCACTTTTTGGACCATTATCACATGAAGCACAAGAAGCTTCCTCTGGGTTTCACCTTCTCTTTCCCCGTGCGACACGAGGACATCGACAAGGTAGGGTGTGGTGACGGGGAGATCCGCCACCGTCTGTGAGAAGTAGGTCCAAAAGTCTCCCTTTTGTCCATCCAGGGAATCCTGATTAACTGGACCAAAGGCTTCAAAGCGTCCGGGGCGGAGGGGAACAATGTTGTCGGTCTACTCAGGGATGCCATCAAGAGACGTGGGGTGAGTTTTTAGTGCAACGATTCTTTCATCAAAGCATCAAATATTAGTTTGTGCTGATGCGCCGGTTCTACTCTGTCCCCCAGGACTTTGAGATGGATGTGGTTGCCATGGTGAATGACACCGTGGCCACCATGATTTCCTGCTATTACGAGGACCGCAGCTGTGAAGTGGGCATGATCGTCGGTGAGCAAACACACGTGCAGAAATGCGTCAGCGGGACGCTGAGACGCGGGTACTCAACACATCTCTATTTTAACCATTGCCAGGCACCGGCTGTAACGTGTGTTACATGGAGGAGATGAGGACTGTGGAACTGGTGGAAGGCGAGGAGGGCCGCATGTGTGTGAACACAGAGTGGGGGGCATTCGGGGACAATGGAGAGCTGGAGGACTTCAGACTGGAGTACGACAGGGTGGTGGACGAGACGTCCATTAACCCCGGACATCAGCTGTAAGTCTGGGAGGCTCACCAGGTGTCCGTCCTTACTGGCCCTCACCTGACGCGCATGTGCTGTTGCTGAGAGACATGTTGTTTTTTCTGAGGGCACCTGACAATGGCACGTGCCCTCATGCGTCAGTGGAGAGCGAGGGTGTCAGATTAATGATCTCCCAAACCGTGCTTTGCCACAGTGTCTGGCCTAATGACTGTTTGCCTTTTACTACCTGTATTCACCCACTTTAGCACTGACGTTGGCATCTCCATCATGGGGCACGGGCACCAGCTCAGGCTCTCTGCCCTCCCTCAGCTGTTTAGAAAATCATCTTCCATCTCCTTGCTCACGTACGTTTTTATTCTCTCTTATTTGTCTCATGTAGTTACGAGAAGCTGATCAGCGGGAAGTACATGGGCGAGCTGGTCAGACTGGTTCTGATGAAGCTGGTGAATGAAAACCTGCTGTTTAATGGAGAGGCCTCTGAGATTCTGAAGACACGTGGAAGCTTTGACACGCGCTTCGTCTCTCAGGTGGAAAGGTGAGCACCAGTACGGCTGCGTTGAGACAACTTCCTGTTCAGAGCTAAAGTTGTCACAATAGGATGAAATCATCTTTTTCTTCTTTGGTTTTTAGTGACACTGGGGACAGGAAGCAGATCTACAATATCTTGACCTCCCTGGGCGTCCTGCCCTCAGAACTGGACTGCGACATTGTCCATCTGGTCTGTGAGAGTGTTTCCACGCGCGCCGCTCATATGTGCGGCGCAGGACTCGCCGGTGTCATCAACAGGATGCGAGAGCGGCGCAGCCAGGAGGCCCTGGTGATCACGGTGGGGGTCGATGGCTCCGTCTACAAGCTCCACCCGTGGTGAGGAACACCCGGACGTTTGATATTTTCCATATTCCGGTGTCATGTTTTGATTTGAGCTGAGAATTGTTCAACTTGTCACTGACACGCGTCGCCACCGTGTCTCAGTTTCCGTGACAGGTTCCACAAAATAGTCAGGGACCTGACGCCCCGCTGTGAGATCACCTTCCTGCAGTCAGAGGAGGGGAGTGGCCGCGGAGCCGCTCTCATCTCTGCTGTTGCCTGCAAGATGGCCACGTGCATGTTGATGCAGTCACGGGCGGAGAAGCTGCAGGGAAACCAGCCAGAGGGCTCCAAAACCGAGGCAGATGATAGTCAGCAGCCGTGACCTCGTAAAGGCTCTACAAGTTGTACAGGACAGAACTTGTATTATAGTCTGTATTTGCTAGTTTTAGACAGTCTTGTAACAGGTTTAAATGTTTATGGACTTCAAAAGTTGCCAATAAGTTATCAGTGATAACACATGCATCCATTTCTGTAAATTCTGTTGTAAACTATGACTAAGTATAATTTATTTGTTGTGTGTTATTTTAGTTGTGAGCCATAAAATATATCTTTGGTGTTGTATATTTTAATTTTATGTTTACCACATATATGTGTTAGCCATGTGTGGGTTTCTAAAATGTTTGATGTCGTAACCATAAATGTAAATAATGCTGCTCAATCAAATTAAACTACATACTTGGAATTATTGTCATTGGTCTCATTTTCAGATTGAAAAGATTTTAAAGCAAGATAACTACTTTTTAATAACTCTTAATAACACAAACACCTTTGTGTCCCCTTCATGTAAAATAAAATTAAGGTTTTTAAGTATATTTTCTTATTTTTAAAACATTTTAGAGCAAGAGAGAAAAGAGGATAGACCAACAGTGTGTGTGTGTGTGTGTGTGTGTGGGGGGGGGGGGGGGGGGGGGGGGTCTTACATGCATGAAAAGAAAATATCTGCATAATTTCTCAAAAATATTTTGCTTCTTGGATAGAAAAATACACAGAATTCTACATTATCAGTCAAAAAGAGGATGTACACATGAAAATAAATCAATTAATCATATTACTACTATTATTATTACTCTTAATCCTGTTTTTACTGAACTTTACAATTGCTCAAGCTTCATTTTACACACGGAAGTACATTCAAAATAAATAAATTCATGCCTCTTTCGAATTCAAATGAAAATAAAATAAAATACTCATAATTAAAATAAACTTTGGAGACAGTCTTAAGATGTAATAGCTATAATACGTCTAGGAAAATAATAGATTTTGATGGGAGACTGACACGTCAGAGGTCGCCTCCTCCTGTCGCCTCTCTTTTCTGCTCCTTGTATTTCTATTTTCCAACCCAGTGGAATCCTTCACCTCTTATCAGGAAGCTTTGGCCACCAACAGCAGGCTTCCATGGCCATGTAAGGCTGCCTGCTGCCCACTGCACGCTATTATCAGAGGCCAGCAGATAAGGCCGGCCGTACATAAAATCAACCCCAGCGTCACTCCTCGGATGGGAGTCCACTCACTCAGACATGGTAAGCCTGGTGTTCACCAGTATCAATTACTGATGTTTAGAATCTTGCTTTGAATCATGGAAGATGTGGACTGTGTTTATTTCATTTTAGGCAAGTAAGAAGGCCTCAAATAAGAGACAAAGAGGACAGAAGTCCTGCTCCAATGTCTTCTCCATGTTTGAGCAGTCCCAGATCCAGGAGTTCAAGGAGGTACGTTTTTTCCCCTCTGAACATCACTGGGAGAACTCCGACCTCCGCCATGCAGGTCATTTCCCCCACAGGCAGTAGTAATACAAAGTTACATAGCAATTAGCCCCTTGGCTTTAATCCTCTGAAGATCAAAGGTCAACGTCCCTCCGGAAACTGGAACATCACCTAAATTTAATTAGCCTGTCCTTGGCCCATTATCAGCATTTTCTGAATTCATTTACTGTTCCTAGTGTTCCTAGGTAAAAGACAGACAGACCGACAGACAGACAGACAGACAGACAGACCGACCGACCGACCGACCGACCGACCGACCTTGGTGGTAGTATGTTTTAAATTAATCTAAAATAAAGTTACTGATGTATATTAGTTTAGTATATTAACTGTCTGGGTGGAAACAACTACGCAACAATATTTAATTATTTACAGGATAATAATTTGGTGTTTCAGTGAGGAAAATGCTAAAACCTATAAATAGGCTTTCTATTTTATATATTATTTCACGTGACACTCTAGAAGTCGTCAAAAATGTTGATTTTTTTAGATTTGGTTTTTGAATTATTCTTTTTATTTTACTTGACAGGCTTTTGGCTGCATTGACCAAGACAGAGACGGAGTAATAAAAAAACAGGACTTGAAGGAGACGTACGCACAGCTGGGTAAGATGACAATGATGAGGGTTGGATGATGATGATGATGATGATGATGATGATGATGATGATGATGGTGATGATGATGATGTTTCCCTTTCAGGGAAACTTAACGTCAAAGATGAAGAACTGGACGAGATGCTGAATGAAGGGAAGGGTCCCATTAACTTCACTGTGTTTTTGAGTCTTTTTGGGGAGAAGCTCAACGGTGAGCATCTGTCCCACAGCCTCCAAACACTTTCACTTCTTTATAATGTTAGGAATTCTTATCTTGACATTTTCTTTTCTCCAGGCACTGACCCCGAAGACACCATTCTGGCTGCCTTCAAGCTTTTTGACCCGAACGGGACTGGATTTGTTAATAAGGACGAGTACGATCAATTTTGTTAATTAGCTTTCATTTCATTTCTTCTCTATATTAATCATTTTTCTTGTCTTTCCAGATTTAGGCGATTGCTGATGAACCAGGCAGATAAATTTACAGCAGAAGAGGTTTGGTCATTTCTAGTTCAAATGCTGTCCAAATTCAAAACGTAGGGACAACAAACATTTTTAAGATTGTGTTTATGAAACATGTAGGTGGATCAGGCCTTTGCTGTCGCTCCCATCGACCCGACTGGCAACATCGACTACAAGTCCCTCTGCTACATCATCACGCATGGAGACGAGAAGGAGGAATCCTAACAATCGTGTCATCAGTTGATCACGCAGAAACATAAATGACGGATGGAATAATGTGGAAGTTTTGCATTAATTTATCACGTCTGTTAAATGAAAACTGCCTCGTTTCTTTTTATGTTACTGAGTTTTGCAAAACCACCCAATGTGTGTAACTGGGTTTAATCTATTTATACAAACAGCAGAGAACCAAAATATGCCAACTAAAAGTTGTTCGTTACAAACACCAGAACTGTAAATTGAGAAGCAAAATGGGGGGAAGAAATACAAAAAAATGGAGAATTGTCCAGTCTCATTTTGTCCGCTGCCATTAAAAAGACTTTGAGAACTAAAGCAAGCGCTTGCACAATATAAATAACAGTTTTATCACTGCATAAAATAGTCAAAAAGCAAAAAGGGGATGTGAGAACCAACACACCGTTGTTATCAGGCATAAGATACCTCAGAAAGGCTGATCAACACTTCAGCTTTGTCATTAACACTTCCATAACATCATTAAAGGGTGAAAGAAAATTTAAAACATAAAGCAAAAACATTCATTTACTTACTTGGGTCTATAATAAGAGTGTATAGAATCATGAATGCATAACAGAAGATACTCCAATGTACATTTTTTGCAGTGGAATTTGGAGTTTCTGTTTAATTTACTTGCTGGTTGGTTTTAATCTTTTCTATTTGCATGTTTAACACTTTCATGTCATTTGAAACATTTCAGTACCAGGGCCTCATTCTATTCTTTCAGTCTACTGTTGCCATGGACACAACAACAAAACAGCCAGTACAAAACAATGTGCAATGATCTGCGAAGGCCATTTACGCCTCCAGCACACTTGCCGCAGCAGCGTTGCGTCCAAATGTTAGCAGGCTGTTCTTAAATTGGGGAAATCTGTATTCCTACTGACAGAGATGCCCATTGCATCTGGAGCTGCAGGCAGAGTAGATGCAGGAGTAGATACGAGCACAACATGGATGCCAGATGGACTGAAGAGGACAAGCAAAACTGTGAACAGAAACTATGACTCCTATCTGCAGCGGTGGGTCAGAAATCTGAACTAAAACCATGTTAAATTTAGCACAAATATAAATGTTATTGGCTTTATGTGACACAGAATAGATACCTCTAATATTCAACCATTTAAAGTAGCTTTAAATGGAACAAGAGTTGTTTGTTTTTGTTATTGCATCATCCTTTTTATTTGATGTCTTTACATTTCACTGTATATAGGCTCAGGTTGTTAGAGACACGCATCAGTTCAAGCAGCTTTATTGAGTTTTATTGCTTTGAGACGCAAACGCTCTGACAACGCTAATCAGACTCATGAATATTATTAGTCATTTTCTCCTGGCGGCTTCACAAAAACTCAGGAGGACACTTTTAAAGGACGGCCCAGGCTGCTCATCATACACGAGTGGAGACGAGATTGTCTCCCCTGACATGTAAACATTGTCCACGTCTGCAGGTACCAGGAACAGATGAAGAAAAACAGAATCGTGTCACAGGTAAATATTGTCATGGCAGCTGATTACCGTAGCTGAGAGGCAGGTTCTGATCACGCCACTGTGCTGTTGACACAATCTTTCTCGTAAACAGGGCGAAGAGGACGGCACAGGGCTCAAGGATGAGGGGAAAAATGGTGAGGACAAAAAAACAGATTCCACCCTGCGTCATTATTCACCAGGAGTCAAACCTTTCCCCCTCAATTCCAATTTTTTTTTTTTTTAAAGGGACCAAAGAGGAGGTTCCAGAAGAAAACACCAGATGTGAAGATGCCACCTCAGACAAAACATCCCCTGGGAACAAACATAGAAAGTCCTCGTTGTGTGTTCTCCTTTGATTGTGCCACATGTTATTAAAGTGCCATCTTTATGCTTCCTGAGGCCGCTGACGAACTAATATCAGTCGATGTGACCGTATTTCAAACTGTGTTACTAATTTAAAGGTGCTTACCCGTGTTGCATTCCAGTGTAACACACCAACATGCACGAAAACCCAAACCCAATAATCTCACTATGCCTTTCTCCAAGAATCTCCTTTTGTTATTAAAAATATGATCTGAAAAATACAACTACACCTCCAGGAGGATTTTTGCAGCACCTTAAATGGCAGCTTAGGAGCAAAAAAGCGTAGAGTTCTGTTTCCACAAAGGTTCAGTCTTGTAATCTTGATTTCTGTAAGTCTCCTCCCTTCAAACATGCCAACATCTCAGGCTGGGGTCAGGTCCATATGGCAGTTGGGTTCAGTAAACCAAAAGGTATTAAAGGGGAGCAGACTCCTTCCAGGACCTATTCTCCAGAAGCAGTATGTTTATCGTTGGGGGCCGTCAGTCACTGTTGCTGTCGTCTCCCACCACCATGCTGCTGTACTGTTTCTGCTGCTGCTCTTTAAAAGCCGCTTTAACTTTGGCTCTCTTCAGACCGCCGTCCCTGGAGAGAGAGACAGAGACCATCTCACACTGCTGCACGTCAGCTGCTGTTGATTAGATGCCACATGTTTGTGGATGGTGTCCAGGTGTAAACGTAAATAAAAATAAGCCTGAGTAGAAGAATGTGCAGTTGATTCATCTCACCACTGCAGATCTACCAGCCCTCCCTGATGAGCAATGGCTGACTTGACTCTGTTGGCAAACTGGATAGCATCTTCTTCCTCCTGCCATTTGGGAATAATAAAAGACATGTGCTTAGTTTAATGAGCAAACCCACGTGCTCACAAGCGCAGCTGCATGATACACACCTTCTGATGCATAGCGGGCATGTACCACACGTCGCACACGATGGCCCAGCTGGTCATCATCCTCAGCAGGTAACTGACCATGCTATACTTGGAGCTGTTCCAGAAAGCATCTCCGAACTTTGGGTTATACTAAAAATAAAAAAAAAACACTGAAATGTTGAGGAAAAACTGAACAAGAAAAGGTGAACCAGGTGTGATGGAACTACAGGACCTTCATGGCTACTGGGTATATGGTGCCTCCAATTTCAAAACTTCCCTTTTTAAACATCATGACCGATGTGTTGTTGATGCAGGTTCCTGAGAAAAGACCAGAGGCTCGATGAGGACAAGTTAGCAGACGTGTGTCACAGCGCAGCGGCTCCGGGGCAAAACTCTGAGTGGACTTATTTATTGGAGAGAGTTGGGATAAAACTAACGAGTTAGTCCAGCTTGCGTCACGCTTACCCTCTGGAAATATTAATATTGGAAGCTTTGTCTTGTCATTCACGTGATCCTTCAACCTGTAGGCAACAAGGAGAAAAAACAGCCTGAAGGAGAGGTAGAGATCACTTTCTTGGATTTTACTTGAACAACTTCCTAAAATAAACTATTTAAAAAACTAAATTACACAAAAGTGCATTTAAAATATAATCAAGGAAATTCTCTTTTTGTTGGAACATAATGTTGAGTTGCATTTTTTTAACTTTCTAGTCCATGGCAGAAAATAATGCCAAACAAACTCTAAATGTCTGCTTGGAAAACGTCAACACGTCATAATAACTGAGCAACCGCAAGACGACACGCAAAGAAGGATCTGGGAAAAGAACAGGAAATCCCACCTTTTGGTCACTAGGTGGCGATCTTTCATTTCGGCTCTTTCAAACCAGACATGAGGACACGACCTCACCATTGCCCTCTGGATGATTCCCATCAATCCTCCATGAACCTGACCCACCTTGCAAACACATTTAAGTTAAAGTGTGGTTCCGCTTGTAAAACGAGAATTTCCAGTAAAACGTCGCATCTGTACCATAGCATAGCCTCCGTCATTGCAGAGGATCACAATGTCGATAGGAGAGGTGTGATTGGCCACACAGATTCCTCCTTTTCTGGGCTTGTTTTCCCTGTCAGCGTTAAGTGAAGCGGGTTAGGCGAAGCTGTGCAGGCTCTGTTCCAGACCAGCATGGAGGGAGTTTACTCACGGGTTGTGATAGCGGATGGTGGCGGAGAGTCCACGGGCACAAATCCTGAAGCACATCACATGGACCCATTCGCTGAGCCACGACTTTACCCTAAACCACAACCACACACAGCCACACATGTGAAGGAATCCAAATTCCACCAGGAAATATTACGGAACATGTTGATATGGTCACCTTGAGTTTGGAAGGAATCCAACCGCAGTAGTTCCGAAAACCAACCAGGTGAGGCCAATGCAAGCCAGCAACATCCTACCGAGAGTAAAAAATGTTGCTGATGGAAGTGAATGAAGGTAAATATTTAGATATTCAAATCAAAAACAGGTTCATCAGGGACGAAAAAATGTATTCAAATCTTTTACTGATCTTTTAGAAAAGCCAATTACCATCCGTTTAGTCAACCGCCTCTTATTTCTGTATCTAAAGTATATGTATATGGAGTCAGAGTGGTTTAAAAATGGAATTAGCGTTAGTAAGTAGGGATGTTTTGTACCTGAGCGGTGTGAGGATGCAGTATCGCACAAAGACGCCGAGGCCGTACACCAGTGTCAGCTTCAAGCTGATGTAGTGGAAGTTGTTGTTGGTCCGGGTCAGTAAGTTCCAGGAGACCAGCTCCTCTGACGAGAACCGCTGGGTTACCTAAGAAAGAACCAAGGCAGAAGAGGGTGGGAAGCTACGAAACTGTAATTGTCCAACTGTATTAACAGGAGGGTCCATCTGTACCTCGTCCTCTACTATACTCTCAATTCCTCTACGGGTGAAGTAGAAACAGTCGCTCAATGTAAAATCACCACCGTCTTGCGGTTTGGGCCGACTGCGTCTGAGTTCTTCCAGCTCCTTCTCCATAGAACCGTTCTCCCTCTGGATTAGAACTAAGACACAGGGTAGAAATCATTCACAAACAGAGCAGAACTGTGTCTCAAACTGTAACATAGAGGAAGACGAAGTTCCATCGTGGACGGGAATTACGGTGTATGTTTTAAAGAGAATTACAGATGCTGTTCCCTTTTTATTTTAATATGTAGGTGGGACGATGTCTAGTGCATTTGTGTCATTAGTCCCCAACACAAACATCACTGCAGCATGCTGGGGTGATATCAAGCTCGAGATAAGAACTGTTGCTCTCCAGGTTTTCCTCAGTTTTCCCTGCGGAGATGTCAGAGATTAAGCTTTGTTGTGGACAAACTCAAACCGCACCGATTAAAGCACAATCAAACACGCTGACCTGGAGGTCTTGATTACAGAACGTCACTTGGAAAAAGATTCACCTGGGCAAAGTGCCAGAGACACGCCTCTCTGCGCCTTTCACCTTCGACCCTTCGACCCTTAGCTGTTCTCAGAGCAGCAATAAAGAACAGGAGTTGCGCAGCCTGTTCAGCTCACCTACCTCAGAATCGTTAAGGGTTCATCTGATAACCTTGTGGAAACATGCAGCGACAAAAGTCATGAAAGCATATTTGTGCTTAGAAATCACACCTGTATCCCGGCCTCATCGGCCTTTCGTCTCAAAATTAAACCCTGGCACACTTTGGACTCGGCAGAGATTTGCTGACACAGTCCATTTTAATTGTGTAAGAAGAGAGAAACACCCTGTATGACACAAGGACTTCAGCAGTTGAGCGATAACTGGGGCAACTACAGCAATCGTGAGTCACTGAGTGATAAATGAGCATATAAAGTTGTGGAGAGACAGGGTGAGTGACAGAGGAACCCTGCTGTGGTTGGAAAACGCACAGGAACATCAGTGAGTCCTACTTGATCTAGAAATTCCGCCGCAGCAGGTTGAGACATGCCATACGATATGTGATGAAATTAAGCGTTGCGCAATAAGGTGGTTGTCAAAACCCCCGTCTGTCACAATGCTGCACCGCCTCTCATTCTACTCACCATTAGATGAGGACATTTTAAGCAACTGCTCATCTGCTTTCGCCTTCTGCATCTTCAGAGTCGCCCACTGCAGAAGAGGAGCACATTTACTTACTATTTATGTATATATGTCTTATCTTATTTTATTTTATTTATCTTATTCTAGTGTTGTCTTCTCTATGTTGAATGTCGCAGCGTCACACCAAGACAAATTCCTAGCTTGTGTAATACTGTGTATTACATGAACAATGGCAATAAATCTGATTCAATTCAATTCAATTCAATTCAATTTGTGTCTAACAGCTGCTTCACGAGACAAAACAACAGACAAATACAACATCAAACAAACAAACAACAACAACCAGCCCCACAGCACCTCTAAAGTTTTAACCAGGACGGTCATATAGGTCTCGGAGATGCCCAGGGAGAAGCCAAACATGGCTGGAATCATAATGAGGCCGATTATGAGGTAAAGCCAAATCTTGAGCGCCCACAGCGCTCCAGCCCCCAAATCCTCCATGTCCACGGCGGTGCGCGAGGTGGCTCAGGTGTGTGCAGCAGTCCTGCCGTCTGAGGGTCAACAACAAACAACAACACAAAATAAACGCCAGATGAACCCAGTGACAGCGCGCACGGAGTCAATGACAGGTAAGGACAGTGCGTGTATACAGATGCCAGCAAGTTCACGAACGAGCCAACAGCGCTGCAACAATCTCCGCAAAGCTGTAGTTGCACAGAATCATCTTACCTGGCAGACTTTAATCTATATCCTTACCTTTCTGAAGGGACGCGCAAAGGACGAGGGAACAGACACGCCCATTTTTGTTTAGTATTTTTTTTTACTCGAACAAAGTTCTCAGGGAACTTTTTCCCAACAGCGCCGCGTGTGGACAGAGGGGGAATTGCACGTGTATGCCCTTCCAAAATCAAAGAGGTGGCATTGAACCACACCTGACCACAAAGAACGTTTGTATGAAAACACAGCCCAGTTCAACAGCTTGATTTAAATATATATTCTTATGGGTTGTTTTTTTGGTTTGTTTTTCATATGATTGGTGATTCGGTAGTGACTTCCTTTTTCCTGTCCATTCCTGACCCTCATCCACTTAACTAAGTATATATGTGCACTACTTTTTGTCATGTCACCAGTTCATTTCTATGCCTTTGATTTATTTTTTTAACCATACTTAAAAATTTCCCAGCTTCACTTGCCCTCAGCAAGCCCCAAGCGGCTCCTAACAGTGTGAGTAATTTGAGCTCCACTGCAGAACAGCGATACTGTCATAAAATGGCCCAAATCTGACAGACATGCTACTCACCAGCGCACAGCGAAGCCTTTATGAGGAATGTGGCCACAGTCCCTCTGTGTGAAAGCCTCTCGAGAGACTGACAAAAGGTCTTGATTATTTTCCAGGTTCAAACATTTCACAGTCTGTTGCACATAACTGTAACAGGCTACTTGAGGGAGACCATTTAGGACAGATCTGTGTGAGTAAAGAAAAGATGAGTCACTTAGAGACTTGAATTCACAATTACAAACAGATTATGGGTTTTTATATGTATGTATATTTAAACCTGGGATTCTCCATATATTTCAAGTAATTTATGGTGCTCTAAAAGCCCGTCCTTGTATGCCAGGTGCATTCTGCCCCGTTAAAGCAGAGCCTGTGTGTTGTGTGAAGCTCTTTTGTTCTAAAGCTTCAACACAGAGCACACTTTTATAAGGAGAAACGGGGGAACGCCCTGGTATGGCCCATTAATATCTGTAATAATAATACAGAAAAAAATAAAAACAAATCTGGAAACTTCAGCTATCAGTTGTTTTTAGAGGAGTGCCAAAAATTTAAACCTGTTATGAAAAACCTGTGCATCCAGATTTATCAGCTATCTCCATATACATGTGTTGACGCTGACGTTAATTCCTTCAGACATGTTCACAGAAATCACAGTTTGAATGCTGCAGCAGGAAATGGGACCAAGCAAATATTTCTTTTACCTCAACGGGCGAATGTGTTTACACAGGAATGTGTTTGCTGAAGTGGTCGAGTCCCTTTTATCTATCTATATTTAATGTAGGGGACTGAGGTCAGAGATTACGCCACACAATTGACCGACTAAAATACGACCCATTACCGGTAGATTCGACAGTATTCGAGATTAGGTCATGGTGACTATATTCTCTTTATAGTTTACAAATGTGTCAGACAGAAAAGAAGCCAAGGAAGGAGTGTTCTTCTTGAGGCTGTCTGGCGTTCCTCTGTGGGGGTCGTGACACGTACCCCTGAAGTGCTGCAGGGTTTTTAACTCTTTGATCGCAGACTTTTTGTTAAACTGCAGTCACTGCTGCCTGCCCAGATGGAAAAGAATAGAATGTCTTTCACAAATCTGAACCTATTGTGTATGAGTATTATGTAGGTGAAAGGGGATGTGAGGAGAGTTCACTCAATGGACCTTTGCATGAGTTCAGACATTTGTGTGTGTTTAAGGGTCGTGAGTCTGTTCACACTGCTGACTGGGTCTGTTTAGTCTAATCAAGCTGATATAGTCGGTTAAATATTCCGGTAATCTCATTCACGTTGCCAGACCGGAAGCCCGTGTATGTCTCAGAAAACTTCTTATATTCATCGGTTAATACACTGCACAAAAATGTGCAATTATTTTAGCACTATTTATGTTAAACGATCCAGGCAATTAGCCCTTATTGCGACCTGAAAGCAAGTCTCGACACAGGACTTCTGCTTTCTTCAAAGCAATCGCCATCCGGCTCCGCTCCTCCTCGCAGGGAAAGTAGACACCGGCTGAAAAAACTCTCCTCCCCTCTTTCCTTTACAGAGCTGCAGTTTTCTCGCTCTTATAAACCGTGACTATGCGTCTCCGGGTCCTCCTGGCTCCGCGTTTCCCCTGGTGAGGGCAGCTCTCTGCAGGTTAGACATGCGATGACACCGTGCGGCGCCGGATCGAGCCCCGCTGCCCGCAACTCTTCCGCTTTGCTGCGAGTCTGCCAAACTGAAATATGCCATGTTCGCAGCAGTATCCGCTGTTCCTCCTGCTCCACTTTGTTTTTCTTCTGGCGGCCGGCCACGAAGAGCTGTCTGCTCCAGGCCGCCTCATCTCCCTGTTTGCAGAGAAAGGTCAGTGTTTTTGAGAAGTTACACCAGCAGCCACGCTGCTCTCTGCATGGTTGGTTTGTTTCTGCACTCATCTGGATCAACGTGCCTGCATCACATCCGTAGTTTGCGGTTCCATCCTGCAGGTCACTTCCAGCCAGGGTCAGACCTGTCCATTGTCCACCCAGTGAAAACCACCGCTGATGGAAGCTTCATCTCCCACTCTGTGTCTCACCGCTTCAAGGGTGGGCGTTTCAGGCGTGATCTGCAGCCCTCTGGTTTGGAGGAACTGGTTTACTACAAGGTCAACTACAAGGGTCGCTCTTTAACGTTCAATCTGACAGTAAACCATCACCTGGTTTCAAGTGGCTACGTCCTCGAGAGGAGAAACGGCGGCTCCAACCGGACCGAGCACCCACTCTCTGAAGGGAATTCCTGCCATCTCCTCGGCACAGTGGAAAGCTCAGATGGGCGAGGGACCGCTGCGGTCAGCACTTGTCGAGGGCTGGTAAGAGGACAGGAATCGTACACCTTAAAAAAGCAGAAACTGGGTTTCCTTCCCTTTCATTCATCACCTGGAATCCTCTCTCCCGTGCAGGAGTGGGGGTCATATTTATGAGAGTGGATTTCCTTTGACAGGAGGAATTTGTTTTAATACACCGCTGATGAAAACTAGTATTTTAGGTCCAGTGCGGCTTATCTGAGTGTGTGTGTGTTCATTTTAAGAATGACGGATGTCTTCTGAGGTTTTTCCTTTTCGTCCATTCATGCTCGTATCTCTGCCTGTGCCCCTCAGCATCCAGCATCTTTGGTTAGAGCGTTTTAAGTGCACATTCGTGATAGGTACAGCTTTATTTCTATCATTATTCGGTCTTTCTTTTTCTCACCGGTGTTTTGAAAGAGCCCGCTACATCTCAGCTCTGAAATGATGGGATGTGTCAGTCTTACTCCCGAAGAATGCTTCGGCGTTTGATTGTGCCCCCGCAGGCATGCCCCACCTGCAGGGTCTTGCCTCCCACCCCCGCTTGTTTTTTTTTTTTTTGCAGGCTTTGGAGCCTGTGAATCCCTCTACCACATGTGAGGAGGGTTTAAGGGGGTCTAACTCCACAGAGAGACCACTCAGCTAGGAAAAGCCTGCCATGCCGCCTGCAGGTCACTCCCCCTCAGCAGACAAACAGAAACGAGCAGCATCTTCATAACTCAAATCTGTAATCCAGTTTTATTCAAGCATCGGCTGCTAAAGATTACAAAGAGGAGGAGAATTATGGCCACTGTGGAAACAATTTGAGGGTTATAGGTGGAGGAATTTATTCTGGGAACAACCATGCAAATCCTGAAATAGCAGGCAGGACTTTTTTTTTTTCATAAAACAGAGAGAACACGTTCATTTCTCAGTTTGAACGTGCACGGAAGTAGAGCCTGATGTACATTTACAGCTCATTGTCCCCCAATGCTGAACCTCACATGTGGCTGTGAAACTGATTTTACTGCAGAACTTCAGCTTTCTGGACACATCAAACTCACAGGGAGCACAAGTTTGGTTTCTCTCTTTTTCTTGTGGAAAAGAAAACTCGTTTCATTAGGGTTAAAACGTTCTCACTTTCCCCAAAGCTCCTTGAGGCGAGAAAAAAAGAGCAAGAGCGTGCAAGTTCAGACCCATTATAGCAGTTTTTCCTCACTTATATGCACGTTTCTTTGCACCGAGCAGATGAAGAATGGAAAGGTGCGCGACCTCTAAAGAAGAAAACATCTCACAGGCAGAATTACCTCTAAGCTCTGATTGTCAGCAACAACTGAGTGATGCATGTTTGCTTCTTCGAGACTTGTGATAACCCATTAAGGCAGCGACTCCCACAGCATGCCCCCACCAGACCGCATGTCCCACTAATCACTGCTGACGCCACAGAGAGCATAACAGCAGAGACCTTTTTTTCCAGGCTCTGTTGCACAGAAGCAGGGAACGGAAATAAAGCAGTTCCACATGGCTGATGTATTAAGAACATAGACCTGTGTTTTGGTAACCTCCTATGGCTCCGGCACCTCACACCCAAACACACTTCCTCCAGGTCAGGGCAGGCAATCAACAGAGAGGAGGTGGCAGAGGTAGACAAGAGGAAAGTGAACCCCTCCCCGAGGCTGCTTCAGGTGGAAGGGAATTAAGGATTTAGGTCACAAATTTGGCAGGATAATCTCAGTTGGTTGTTGTACAAGCAAATCTCCTTGGAAATCCTGCGCGGGATGTTGAAAAAAGCCAAAGGAATCACATTAATCTTCAGTATGTACTGCAGAAAGTTGTGTTATGTCTCACATAATCTGGTAAACTGTCAATCCTGCAGCAGCCTGCAGCACTTCCTTAACTGGCTGAAGCCATATCAACATGCATGTTTTGTAGATGAGTCCACCTTAGCTCAGTGACCCCTGGCTGTGGGCCACGCTCTGGGAAATCTGGTCCGAGGGGGTTCTTTTGCACGCTAAACTGTTGGTTTCACATGGAAGAACAAGCCAGAGCGTCTCAGTCCCAGTCTGTAATTGTCTTATTTTATAATGTTCAGTATAACAGGTGGTGTAACATGATGTAGTCTTTCCAAAGGGAGCTCTCCCCTGCATCTTTGCACCATCTGAACTCCCCATGAGGAGAAATGCGATACACTCAGTCAGAGCTCGACTGAAACACGTGTCCCGAAAAAACACGTAAAACTTGATGGAGTGACCCAGAAAAGCGAGCAGCGTGGCGCTGCGGCGAACGGCGGGGAAGAGGAGCCACAACTGGCCTGAATGCTTGACATCTGCCTTTGGCTCCTCCTCAAGAACCAACTCTTCAGACCGATCTTATGGACGTATAGAGCGTCAGCTCGTTCTCCAGCAGGCAAAAGAAAACTTCATTTGTCCGGCTGAAGAAAGAAATCTGAATCACCCTCATTCTGTTGCCTGCAAGTTGTTTTAAGGGGAGAGGGAGGAGTTCATCCCAGAAAAGTCTGGGCTTGCTTGTACACACATGCACACACAAATACACACAGATGTGGAACACAGAAATGTGCTTACAGCAAAAGGAAAAGATGACAGAAGCCGCCTTCATTTTTTGGAGTGATTCGTGTTTGTTCACGTATGTTTTCATGCCTGTTTGTATGTTGGGGTGTGTTTCTATGTACTTATCTATCTGTGTACGTCAGCAGACTCCACCAATCAGCAGGTTAATAGTCCGCACCAGTAAGAACACGCATGGCATTCTTAGGTTTTAAAAAAGTCTGCAGACAGAGAATGTGCTCCAGGGAAGCAGAAAGCGTCATTTTCAGATCTGTCGGCCCAATAATGGTTGAATTAACGCGTGACCTTTTCCACAGTCAAACTTTAAAGCATTGGATTTACAGTTTTCTATGATTTGTTGCTCTGCTCACAGCATATTCATTCACATCCAAGCTAAAGATGAGTAGAGCGATTAGAAAGTGATGAAATCTGCTTCGTTTCTCTCATTTTCGTTTCCCTCAGAGGGGCTTCTTCTCCCTGCCGGAGGGACAGTATTTTATTGAACCTATCCAGAGTTCCCCTCATGATGCTACGGATGCTCCAGAGCCACATGTTGTCTATCCAAGGGTCACAGAAACTCACAGAAAAAAGCGGAATGTCGATCCCGGAGCAACTCCCGGCCCTTGTGGAGTTCAAGGTATGTGTGTGTGAATGTGTGTGACGCTGCAGATGTTTGGCTAAGCGTGCTCATACGAGTATTTTTAGGTGTCAAGTGAGGACAAACTGCTGATAATGTCTCCAATAATCCATCCTGTAGATGCTCCCATTGACTCTGTACATGTGGAGAGGGAGAGGGAGGACTGGGAGAGGGAGCAGCAGAGGGACGGAGGCCAGGCTCGGCCGCGCTCTCAGCGCTCCGTCAGCAAAGAGCGATGGGTGGAGTCCATGGTGGTGGCCGACTCCAAGCTCATCGAATACCACGGCAGCGATAATGTGGAGTCCTACATCTTCACCATCATGAACATGGTGAGGACTGAGGGACTTTCCGCCCGCTCTTAGGTGTCTTAAAGCACTAACAGGGAATTGTGTTTGGACAGGTGGCTGGAATCTTCCATGACGCCAGCATCGGGAATGCTATCCATGTCATCTTAGTTCGACTCATTTTACTGCACGGTGAAGAGGTAACACTAACCTGAAATAAGAAGCGACTGGGTTCAAAAGGAAACATGGAGATTCAGCTGCCCTTGGCTGCAGTTCCAGCCTCTGATTACCTGAGACGAACCTTAATAGGAAGATGATGTTTGCAGGAACAAACTCAAAAGGCTGCTAAAGTGGTTTATGAATGATCTCAACAACCTGGGAGACGACGGCTGACAAAATTCCCATGACAGAAAGCTGCATGATACTGAACTCCTAATTCGGCTCTGTGTTGCAGAAAGGGTTGAAGATCGTTCACCATGCAGACACGACTCTGTCCAGTTTCTGCGCTTGGCAAAAAAACCTCAACCCCCAGAGCGACACGCACCCAGCTCACCACGACGTGGCTGTTTTGATTACCAGGCCAGTGGCACGCCCACATCTGCCCTTCCAACGTGTGATAGGACACGGATACGATGTGGATACCTAACGCGACTGTGATTCCCCAGGAAAGACATCTGTGCTGGGATGAACCAGCCCTGCGAGACTCTGGGTCTGTCCCATCTGTCCGGGATGTGTCAACCTCACCGCAGCTGCAACATCAATGAGGATTCGGGCCTGCCTGTCGCGTTCACCGTTGCTCATGAGATGGGCCACAGGTCTGTGAGCGCGTGCATGCACCAGCGTGTGTGATTGATGCAATATGATGCCCGCTAGATAACGAAAACATCGGATCCAATTATTAAATGGCTTTTAAAGGGTGAGAAAAATCCATCGGGGTGTCTCGCAGACAGATTTGCTCAGCAGTGTATGTTTGTAAAACATTTGTTTGTGAAGTTGTAATAAGCTGTGGTGTGACCACAGCTTTGGGATTCATCACGACGGGCAGGGCAACGACTGCGAGCTGGAGGGGAGGCACCCGTTCATCATGTCCAGGCAGCTCATGTACGACAGCTCCCCCCTCACGTGGTCTTCCTGCTCCAAGGAGTACATCACTCGTTTCCTGGAGTAAGACTGGATTTTCATAAAACATGTGTAAAGGTTGCGGATTTGAGCGGCGGAAGGAAAATTAAAAACCAAATGCAATTACTGTGGAGTTCAGAGTTTTTGGAATGGCAACAAAGAAGTCTGAATATGCTAAACATGCACATTCTGAAGGCAAAAGATCCACAATCACAAAGGAGAAGCCTTAAGGAAAATAAGAGGGTGGCTAGTCACACCCTGTTTGCTTCAGCACATTATTTTAGTATGAAAAATGTCCAGGAGGATTCTAGTTCCTCTAAAGCTTCTAGAGATTCATGTTTATGAAGAGTTGCCTTTAAGCAGCACTGAGCTCAATTCCTGATCTTTTACCGTCATCGAACTGCACATATATAACATAAATGTGAATAAAGTCACGTCTGTGTTTCCAAGTCGCGGTTGGGGTTTCTGTCTGGATGATCGTCCTTCCAAGAGGGACCTCACCACACCCCTGGCTCGCCTGGGAGTGCGCTACACCACACACCACCAGTGCCAGCTCCAGTATGGCCCCAATGCCACGTTCTGTAACGAGGTTGATGTGAGTAATGTTTCCTCTTGAAGGTCGGACGAAAGTAGACTTTATGTGAACGTGTTTGAACATTGCTTCAGAATGTTTGCCAAATCCTTTGGTGTTCGGTAAACGGCTCCTGTCGCTCCAAACTGGACTCGCCGATAGATGGCACCCGCTGTGGACCGGAGAAGGTGGGTGCTGATTTTTGTTTTGTCTTGTTAGTTTTGGATTTCATTAACCTGTGGGTGGCAACTTTACATACTCCTCACTAAAGCACCATGACTTTAGCCGAGTCACAGTTTATCAGCACTTCATTCAAATTAAATTCAAAAGGGTGAAATGCATTTATGGATTTGTCAGTGCATCAAATGGGGGCCATTAATTATGATGTGGGTGTTAATTGGAGTTAACAGGGTATTACCCATGTAAATAAAACATGCTTTTGGATGTGACTTTAGCTCACAGGTATGATGAGGCAGCTGTGCAACTTTGCAACAGTAACCATTAAAAAAAACTGGTCTGGAGGTTACGTAAATATATGGGTGCACAAGAAACACACACTTGGCTTAAACAGGAATGTAGGGGAGGGAAGCATTAAAATAAAACTATATCCTGTCAGGCGAGCCACTCCATCATCAAGATCTGTACTGAAAAAGGAACAATAATGATTTTAGACATTGCAAAACATAATTGGCTTTCTTCCTCAGTGGTGTATCTCAGGGGAATGCGTGATTGTGGGTAAACTCCCAGAGACAGTGAATGGAGGCTGGGGACAGTGGACCACCTGGTCCCACTGCTCCAGGACCTGTGGAACTGGAGTACAGTCAGCAGAGCGAGAATGTAACAACCCCAAGTGAGTCGCTTAACTGGCACCACATCACAAAGAAAATTGGAACTGTGTCTTCTCCCGTACTCACTGAAAGCTCTTTGTTCTTGATTCTCACAGACCGGAGTTTGGAGGCAAGTACTGCACTGGGGAACGGAAGCGTTACAGGACGTGCAACACAAAACCCTGTCAGAAGAATAAGCCAACGTTTCGAGAGATGCAGTGCAGCGAGTTCGACACTGTGCCTTATAACAATGAACTGTACCAGTGGATTCCTGTATCAAATCCACGCAAGTATTCTAAAATAAAATCTATGGGTGCAGTTACACACAATGACCAACAGAGGGCGATAGCCACCCTGGAAATCTGTATAAATCTCTGTTACCTTGAAAGGATCGTATAATGTTAACGTTAATCTCCATTATTATGCTAGTTAGTTAGTTTTTCCTGTTAATTTTATTCTCAAAAATCAAAATTATGCAATAGAAATGCTTTTGAATTTTCACCAAAAGTAAACTCCTCTTTTCTCTACCAATGTTGACTCTGCAGTACACCCTTGCGAGTTGCACTGTCGACCGTCCACTGAGTATTTTTCTGAGAAGATGCTGGACGCTGTGTCAGATGGAACGCCTTGTTTCGTAAACAACAATTCGAGGAGCATCTGTGTTAATGGAGTGTGCAAGGTAGTGTGGCTGGGTAAGAGACAAAAAAGAGAGGGAGGGGCGGCGTGTTATGGCAGAGTAGGATATCAAGTGTAACTATATTAACAAGAACAAAAAGAAAATTCCTGTGGTTCTATAATGTCTCTGTGTATTTTGTCTTTAGGATGTTGGCTGTGACTATGGCATTGACTCAAATGCAGTGGAGGACAGTTGCGGTGTGTGTTTGGGTGACGGCAAAAGCTGTGAGATGGTCTACAAGTCATTTGATGAAGAAGAAGGCTTGGGTGAGTCCAGGACTGAGAGGGCAGCTGGGATAGACTCAATGGTAGTGGTATTTCACAAAAAATGCACGAAAAGACGGAGGAAACAGACAACCGGTTAATGAGGCAAAGCCTTGATGCCCCTCCAAACGTGGGGGAAAAAAACCCAGAATTCAACTTTTATGTCTGCTAATAAAGTCATTTAGTGACGGTCCATTAGCGTTACATCATTCTGATTCTTTCTTGTCACGGCAGCCTTCTTGTCCACTCTGCAGCTGTTTGCTCTGATGTTCTTTGCTGGTGTAATGTGTGTATGTGCTCATTCATATAAAGATACAAAATTATTAGAGAGCCAATCTCTAGAACCCCCCCTTTCCTTCACTGTGCGCGTCTCTGCCCCACACATCATCCTCTCCAGATAACAGCCCAGATGTGACAGACTTCAAAAGGCATAAATGGAGGGCAACCCCCCCACACACCCCCACCCTTTATACAAACACACACTCACCTCCCCACAAACATCATTAAACTCTACAGACCTACTCATAACCACTTTTGTCCTCCCCCAGCCAACCCTTCATCCAAACACAATAAAAAACAGTCAGGGCATAGCCCCCCCACGCTCACACACACACACACACACACACACACACACACACACACCACACACACACACACACACCAACTAGCCCCACAGATTCAACCCACCCACTAATAAAGATCAGAGAGAAACTTTAGATGGCATGTGGCAGCAGCCATGGTGGGCCATCCGTTCCCTCTCCGTGACTCTGACTCCCCCCTCTCCCCCCTCCCTCCCCTCTCTCAGGGTACACCGACGTGGGCGTGATACCTGTTGGAGCGCGGGACATCGTGGTGAAGGAAGTGGAGGAGGCAGGTAACTTCCTGGCTCTGAAGAGCGAGTCGTCAGAGGAGTATTTCCTCAATGGCAACTACATCATCCAGTGGAATGGAGAATATGTGGCTGGCGGGACGACGTTCTACTATGAGCGCAGCGGGAACATGGAGAACCTGACAGCTCCAGGACCCATCAAACAGCCAGTCATGCTGCAGGTAGGTGTCTTTCCTTACTTCTATTCTATTGTTTTCTTTTCAACATTCTTTATTGCCCTGCGTGGTTTTCCAGTTGCTGTTTCAGGAGACAAACCCTGGTCTAAAGTATGAATTCAGCGTCAGGAAGACCAAAGTGACAGGAAATGAGGTCATGCAGCCCATTTACAGGTGGAGACATGGGGCATGGACCGACTGCAGCACCTCCTGTGGATTAGGTTGGTGCTGCAGTTAACTAGAAACATTAAATGTCCATGTTACAGTGACTGCTTAGTCACATTGTGGATGCTCTGAACTCATTCAGGAGAGCAGCTGCAGCCGGTACGATGTTTTGAGATGGACGTGGGCGTTGTGGATGAGTCTATGTGTGACCCGGAGAGCCGTCCAGACGACAGACACCGGAAATGCAAGACTATGGACTGTCCTGCAAGGTTTGAACCCATAAAAATGTTTTGGGAATAGTCTCCTGCTACCATGGCCCTCGGGGTTTCAACACAGCAGTTCCTGTCATCTCTTCTCATACTCTCCTCCTCAGGTGGTGGGTCGGTGGTTGGCAGCAGTGTTCGGCCACCTGTGGATCTGATGGGACCCGGAAGCGAACTGTGCTGTGCGTCCGCACCGTGTCAGGGGAGGAACGGGTCCTCCACCCGGTGGAGTGCAAACATCTCCTCAAACCCAAACCCTTAGTGCCGTGCAACAGAGATGTTGCCTGTGGGCAGGACTGGGCTGTTGGTGTCTGGGGACAGGTATTTTCTCCTCACTTTTCTGTGTTGTTGTTTTACAGCAAGTTTTACTTTTCTTATCCTACTTGGATGCAGTGTCCAGTCACGTGCGGAGGAGGCGTTCGCTCCCGTACAGTGACGTGTGCCGTAGCGCCCAAGAAAACCTGCGATCCATCGACTAAGCCCCGATCCAGGTCACTGTGCGCTTTACTAAGCTGCCCGAACTCAGGGCTTCAGCGACGGCCGGGACCGCTTCCTAAATACCGTAGCATCTACCCGCCCAGGAACCAGCCCACTCGGCAACCCCCTCAATCCACCTGGGATCCCAGGAGTGCCGCAACATCAGCAACTCCCACAACTTCTGTCACAGTGACGAAGACCACAGCCGAAGAAAGTACGGCTGCATCTTACCCCGATACCACGATCTTTCCGGTCTCTAAAACCACGATGTCCGAAATCGCAGACATAGACGACGCGTTCGGCATTCATTCAAGGAAAAATGACAAGGGGGTAAAAGGTTTCCCGTCCAAAGCCGACGACAGCAGAGACGAGAGGGAGGAAGAAGAGGACGGAAGCACGCCAAATATGGCCGGGTACACCCCAGGATATGATTATGTTGTTGAAGACAGGATGACGGAGGAGGAGGGGATTATCGACCTGGATGTTACCACGTCTGCGCCATTCAGAATTCCTCTTCAATCAACCCCACCAACATCATTTGGATCTATCGTGCGCACTCTACAGACAGGTTCAACTACCATGTTCGCGTCCAAACCACCCACGACCTCCACCTCCTCACACAGCACTGCCAAAACATGGACAGAGACCACTCACCACTACCCTGTCACCACCCGTCCCAACGACCCGTACAGCCAGTGGACACGCGGGCTTCCCCTCGCCACCACCTCCGTCTTACACGCCACACAACCTCCGTCTACAACTGCAAGGAGACCCTTCACCACTGCAGGGTCACCACGTTCCACCAAGAAGATTATTAAAGTAAAAAAACCTGCTGTCACACACAAGAAAAACAGCTCGACCCCTCACCCTAAAAAGTCCACTTCCAGTCGCCTCAAGAGCCAAAGCCAGGAGCCAGACATCCCACCGGGCAGCCCCGCCACTGACCAGACCAACCCGATGCATGTCAGCGTGGACATTTTCTGGGTTGCAGGAAACTGGAGTGAGGTGGGTGCATAAAATTTATGACCACGTTATCTTCAAAAGCACCAGCCTGCGGACTGTTCACGTTTAGGTCCTTTGAGCACATACTTAAAATTACTGCTGCCCATTTTCAGGGCCACCCCATAACCTTTTAAGGTTGCGTTCCTCTCGTCTCTGTGATGCCGTGACTGCCATGAAATTAAGCGCCTTGAAAGCTGATCACATTCTGTCGCCTCCATTAACGGCTGTAGTTGTTCGGCCTGGATGGAGGTGACCGTGTTAGAGAGAACTACCAAAACAGTCAATGTTAAATCAATAAAACGAACCAAAAGCGACACGTTTTTGCAATTTGTCCATTTGTTTCTGTCCGTTTGTCACCGAGGTAGTTAAAAAACCAATTTTTTGAGCGCGCACCCTCATTCGGTCCACAGTGTTCGACAACATGTGGGATTGGAGCGATATGGAGGACGGTGGCGTGCAGCTCCCATAACAACGAGGACTGCGCCAACATTAAGAGGCCCGAACCTGCGCGCACGTGTAACCTGCAGCCGTGCGCCCACTGGAAAAGTGGCAGCTGGAGCAAGGTGATTGTTATCTTAATTAATATTAATTATTGGTTCTGTTTCCAGGGGGGTGATGCTTTCTTTTCCCCCTTTGTGAGCGTCTTCTCGTGTGCTTCTAAGCCAGTTTTATCGTGTCCCTGACAGTGTCCCGACGGCTGTGGGGTGGTAGGAAGGAGACAACGTGATGTCCAGTGTGTCGATTCTCAGAGTCAACGCCCTCTCAGACCGTTTCACTGTCAAAATGTGTCCAGCAGGCCTGCCAGCTCACTGACATGCCCACAAAAGCCCTGTGTGACCTGGAGTATATCACCATGGGGTCCAGTAGGAGCATTATATAAATTAAAACACTTCTTTTTTGTAATACTTTTAAGCAAAGGCCACTGTAACTGCACACAAACATGAGTCGCATGAGACTCACCTCACTTATGGGTTTAAGCTGCAAAAAGCAGGCAGCTCTCATGATTCCTGCTGTCATCCTCAGTGCTCTGGCAGTTGTGGCGAAGGCATGCGGGAGCGGCTGGTGTACTGTCCAGCACCTTATCGCTGCAACACCACCCTGAGGCCAAACAGCACGGAGGCCTGCAGCCTGAAGCCCTGCGCCCAGTGGCAGGCCGAGGACTGGGAGGAGGTTGGTCACCCGCGGGTGAGATTACTCAGAGGTGTTGGCAACACTTATCTCCCTGTGTGTGATTTTGTAGTGCTCTGTGAGCTGTGGCGGCGGTCACCAGCAGCGGGAAGTCAGGTGTGTCAGCGTGCAGGAATCTGCTGTAATGCCAAACAGCCTCTGTGAGAAGATTTCCAAACCAGAAACACTGAGAAAGTGCAACACCGAGGACTGCAAGGGGAAGACAGGTGAATGCAGCGTACCTGCAGTGCTTTTTAAACTGCTTGGATCCGTTTCTGAGCCACCTCCCTCCTCACGCAGGTCCCGTTTGTAGGAAAAACACCATGTCCTCTCGCTTCTGCGACAAGTTAAAGCTGTTGGGTCGCTGCTCTCTCAGGTCGGTCCAGAAACAGTGTTGCTTCACCTGTGGGTTGTAGCTGGACTCACACGCACCTGCGCATGAACGGAGCTGCAGCAACACTGCGTCCTCTCGCAGTACCACAACCACAGAACACGTCCAAAGCAAAGATTCACACGCTGTAATGTTGGGCTTTTTCTCAATTATCTTTTTTTTTAACCAGCTTAGGCCGTTCTCAGCGATAATTTGCAAAAATTATTTAAGATATCTAAAAATATAAAACACAAACCAGTGGTGATTTCACAGTACTTAAAACCTAAAAGATGAAAAGGATTGTAATTATGAAATGTCATTAAAATTATCTGCATGCTATTTTGTGATGCATAAGTACAGCATGCAGGACCCCCCACGACTGAATGTAATTCAGCCTGTGCAATGGACTTAAATTCAAAAGTGTTTTAATATGAAAGTAATAAAATAGTCAAGTTAAGCATGTAAAATCTACAAAATCTCGAGCCAATATATAATATACTGTAACACTAGGTATTCAGACAAACAGTTTTAAGTGCTTTAAGTCGCCGATAGACGACATGAGGGCTTCCTGAATGTGACGTCAAAACCGCCACAGGTGATAACAAAAATACAATATTTCTACATACCGACAGCTAATAATCAGATATTCGACCGACAGCTTGTGGGCGGGGGTCAATATTGCAAATGATGTCATCATTCTGAGACGGCGGCCTGTATGTCCTTATGAGTCGGCGTATATAAGCGGTACATAATTTGATCAAGTCCAGAGTGTATCTCTATAAGTGAACTCATAAAACTAGAATGTACAAACAGATTTGTTACCTCATTAATGAATTGTTAATAGTAAATATAATCTCTTTGTGCCTCCTGTCAGAGCTACACTGTGTTTACATTATTTTAGGTTCATGTTCCTGTTCCATTCATCCTGGTTGTCAATAATAGTTAAATCAGCAGCAGAACCCGCACAGTTCTGCAGTGGAACCTTTGGTGCTCCTCCTCTGTAACTGACCAATGACAAAGAGGCGTTGCAGGTCATCCCTCTCAGGTCCCTCCAAAGATGGCCGCTGTTTTTGTTCGATGTCGTACAACTTTGTGCTCACGCTACACGACCACGACTGATTCGTGCTTTGCATCTCCATCCGTAAATGTGTCTAAATCAGATGTTTGTGAAAACCGACATTGTAGACATGAAATAAAAGTCAACGTGTGTCTAATGTGTTGGTATGATGCGTATATTTACAGTGGGAAGTTCAAAGGAATCCCTTTGCCTTCCAGAACCCCCTGCTCCCCTCAGTATGGTGACCTCTGGTGCTAACGAGGTCGTCGAGTGCTAACTCCTGCTGCATGTGTAACAGCCCAAGCAGTGGCACTCCGATTCCTTTCAAGGATTAGGTTCCGCTGCCGCGATTTCCCATGCTCCTCTCTGCCTGTCAGATAACACGACTGAGGTGGAAACAGACCGGCTCTGAGTAACCATTCGCTATCAATCAGGCCAGAAACCAAGAGTTAGTCAGCACTAATGTAAAGGTGTAACACAATACTGTGCCAATGTGGTGCACCGTGTCCTAAAAGCTGGAAATGTGTGTGTCTGAGTGTGTGTGTTGTGTTTGGACAAAGCAGACACCATCCAGTTTTATTACCTAACCTTGCAGTCTGTTGTGGTAATGCGCTTATTGTTGCACAGTGGGAAGAAATGATTGAGGAAATGCTTGAAAATATCAAAGAAAACAAAAGAACTCTGTTCTGGCGTTACACAACTTAGAGTCCCCCACAACTTATAAAAGCAACTTTGTGCACTGAAAAGTGTGTTTTTCAAAAGTGACATTGTAAATGTTTTATATGGAGCTTCAGTTTCACGTCCACCAATGTGAAATCAGCTCTTTTTATGTCCAAATCAGATTGTTTTAAAATTCTATATATTTCATTACATTGGTATGAATTGCTTCTAAACTCACTGTTACAAAATGTTGGGGGGGTAAAATCAACCGCACTGTCACTTAGGAGCGACAGTTGCCGATCAGCTGATCCAGTGACCTGTAAGTAAATTCCCCGGGCCTGTTGAACCTGACACTCGGCACAGATGGATGCTGTATGTCTCTGTCTCAAGGTGGGGGGGATTTTGGGGGAGGGGGTAACATGACTACCGTCTACTGATCAGTGTGGAGGAGGAAACAGCAGCCTCATCCTGCTGGATACTAGACACCCCAACACAAGCACCAGTAAGGTATTAAAAATTTATACTCGCTGACTAACAGTAATAAAGGAGACCTTCCGCGTGTGTCCGTATCGTCATCCTGCGGCGGATGAAAAGCTTTGCAGCACCATCAAAGCAGAATTTTACTTTAATCTGGTGACTTAGTCTTTAAATTCCGGGGTAAACCCTGGGAGAGACGCTGGAGGAAGAGCAGACCGGGTTGTGGACCAGCCTGCTGCTGGTTTGGAGGAAGAAGTCCAGTCTGGTGGCTTTCATCTGGTCCTCATCAGGCCGCGCGTCCCGCAGGCGCTCAGACTGGCATCCATGTACCAGCCGTCTTCCTTTATTAAAGCCCTGGCCTCCTCTGACCCAGCGCACACAGAATGGGCCCCAGGGAACGCAGACAGACACACACATGGTTCCCATAGGCCCGCTGGGTTGTTTGCGAGCCGTAAGTTTGCCTCCCTCGCATGGATTAAGGTTGAAGTGGCTCTGAGCGCGGCGCTGCTCTTCATAAAAGTGGCTAATGATAGAGTCCCAACGAGGGCGGAGCTAATATGTGTTCGCAATGAGGCCAAGCAAAAGCGGAGACACATGACATGAACTCCTGAGGGAAGTGTGATACAAAGCAGTTCCACCTGCTGCAGCTGAGAGCAGCTACAGGTCAAAATGTACCAACTCAGGATGAGAGCAGCCTCAGACTGTTCAAAATCTGCGTTGTTCCCTACTTCACCCCGATTATTGATCGATTTCAGTTGATATTGATGCATTCTATATAAGTGGTTGCCTTAGCAACGATGATGATGTGGTTGAAAGTAAATGGCAATTTTCAGCTCCCCCCTCTGACTAAAAATGTTGACAACGTAGACCAGCAAGAGTAAGAAATGGGTCAAAAAAGGAATCTTTCCATCCACCTCCTTTCTTTTTTTCTGCTTGGCAATCAGTACTGTTCGCCCTGTAGTAATTTCCGGCATTTGCCTTTTCATTGCGATTATGTTTTTGTTTTTGGGAATAGTGTAAAAAATCCCAGGTTGAGACACAGCCTGTAGGGGGGGATCAGCAGCACATTTGTCTGTCCTATTGCCTTTTGTTTATTTTGACCTTGAAATGCGATTCAGGAAGTTTTATAAAGATAAATTGAACGGCAAAGCTGTGGAACAACGACAGGGATGAGACAAATCTCGCTTATATTGCATTTAGTTGGAAAAGTGCACATGAATTGTTATGGTTTCCTTTTCCTTGCTTCTGAATAAATCCTGCAAATCTTATGAGTATGCCAGTATCATTGGAGGCTCACGGAGGCACTTACATCACATTTAAACTCAACATTTAGAGCTGATGGGGGATCGAAAAGGCTGACAGACATGTCCTCATTTCATTTCAATCATTTCATTTTTTTCTGTTATGTAAACATTTTCTTGCTGATTTAAATAGGAATATCAACCACATTAATGATGATTCTTGCTTCAGTACAAAATCAGCAGGTCCGTTTCCTCTGTGCTGGTTCAGGTTATCTCCGAGGGAAGGGACGCTGCAAAGGAAGTGCTGATAAGATTGGTTTGTTTATGTCCACAGATAAAGCCACCAGACCGCTGTTCTGGCTGTAGATCGTCGACAGGCCTAAAAGCAGGCACTAAAAATGATGATTTAATGGAGGGATCGCGAGGAACGGGGCAGATCCCCTGAGGATCAGCATAAATTCCGTTTGTCAGTTGTATCTCTGCCTCAACCACAAATAACATGGAGGCTGCGTAGCCGTCTAATCTGCCGCAGCAGGGTCCATCCCCACGTCTCTTGCTGAGGAACAAACGAGGCGAAGGCCAGCCGGACACCTGAGTCGTAGAGGAAGGACAGTCGAGTGAAACTGGAGAGGATCATGGCTCTCCAGCACAGCAGGGGAGAGAGCACCATGATAAAGCAGAGTGAGAGAAGCAGAGTGGCCTCTGCCGCATCCAGGCTGGAATTTAATAAGTTTTTAGAGACGCTTGTTTGACTTATCATGTCCTGAACTGAGACACGAGTGGATGCATTTCATCTCGCTCACCTTTGAAGGTTTTTGGCTGATTAGCCGATAAAGCACTGATCAACATTATCCGGGTTAATCTGCTCCGATCAGGTACTACCTGACCCCAGTATTGCATTCTGTTGTGACTTGTATTTATCTGGATGCAGGCACACACGCACACACACACGGGCATGCCACAGAGCAGTACTTGCTCCCATATGTGAGAGGGGAAGTGGAGTAACGGGAGGGCGGAACCAAATAACTAACAGCTACGCCCGACGCAGTCATTTTGTGTGAGTGAGCGATTTCGCCAGGTATCCTCATATGAAAATACTGAAGCACAGGAGGCCGACAAGCCTGACTCAACCCCCAGACAGCGGGAAAGACCTCCCCGGACCGTTGCCCTGATGCTGAAAGGAGGTGGGGGCAATTTGGGTGGAGAGAGCAAAAGAGAGAGAGGGGAGTGAGCCGGGCAACAGAAGACAGATGGATTATCTGACATGCGCCTGGATGGAGCAGGATTCCTCTATAAATCCTGGCTCTTCGTTTTCCTTCCTTCAGTGAAATCTGAAAATGCCTTCTGCACACGTGGTCTGTAGCAGCTATCAGACAGGTAGACAGCCGGGTGCTCCTTCTGCTTTTCTCTGGGAATAAGGAATTCAACAAGTGGCAAACTTTTGACTTGGATTTAAGCAAGCCTTTTTTCCCCCTTGAATTTCAGCCTGGAAACACAAGGAGCAACTGTTGGAGCAGCAGAAAAGGTCACAGTCAAAACTTTATCACACAATTAAGGAAGAATTCTTTATCCTTATTAGTTAATTTTTAACAGCAGAGGTTGACTTTCCTGTGGTGAGGAGACCACGGTGTGAGTTTTAATGTGATTAATTTAAAACCAAAATTGAAAGAAATCATAGAATTTGAAGCCTGTAGACTGTGGGCTCCCCTCCCTGAGCTCCCAGCCCATCCTCGCCCCCAGCAGCATGTCCCAGGCTCTGAGGCTGCTTCTAGTCCTTCACACAGCACACTACCATGATCCAATGGGCTGCTGGAGGGAGTAAGGCTGCCTCTGCCTCGAGCTTCTCCAGGACTGGGTCAGGAGCTCCTTGTAGTTCTGTATCGGGCACAGCCTCCAGACTAAGCTCGTCGACACTGGTTCCCTCTCTGTCCCTGCCTCTCTTGTTTGCACTGGTTGTTTTCTGCTTCTCCCTTCCTGGAGCGACCTGCCGTCTTCACAAGAACAAAGTGAGCTTTGCAAACCTGCAAACTCTCAGAGTTTCACTGAATGCCTCTGAGTCTGAGGTTGACTTAAGGCCCAGAGCTGCTAGAGGTCCCCCAGGTCAGACTCGGGGATCACAGGGTAGGCATGTGCGCAGCTACAGTCATCTCCAAGGGGACATAAGGATGAGGAAGCTGTTTTCATTCCAGAAGTTTTTCCTGAGAATCGATAAAGCTGGAATGGTCAATGGAACCAAAAGCAAGGATGACCCTCTCAGTAAGTAACTCTAAAGTAACAAATTCAAATCCAGCAACTGTCAATTATGTTCTGAAGGAGCAGGTGAGCTGAAAATGAGTTTAAAATGTGTTTGCAAAAAACGTTTTTGGACTTCACAGTGGCAGAGATCAGCTGTCTGCTGCCTTAACCAAATGATTTAAATATAGTCTTAATGAAACCAGCATGAAGAAGGCAACCCCGATCAGAGTTGTCATTTTGTTTTAAACCAGACGTCCTGCTGATATCTTTGCTGTCCAAACACTCAGCACAATGATTTTAGCTCCCAGATGGTTTAAAAAGAAGCAGGGTCAGATAACCAGGTCATTATCATGCTGTCTTCACAGTCTAGGGTAAACAGCGCTGATAACAGCCACAGAGGAACAGGGCTTTCAGAGAGGGGGTGCAAACTTGTCAGCCTCACTGATGCTTGCAGACTGTTTCTGCCTCCCTGTGTCTACCTCTCCCACTCAGGCTGCCCGCCTGCCAGCCGGAGCTGAGCTAATTACATCCCTCAGTCACAGAACAGACATTTGTTTAAAGCAGTTTGACATGTGTCCTCGTCGAAACATGTCTTTAAAGTGATTACATGCTGTACGTTTCGGCATATCAGTCAGTAAAATAGCTTTCCCATTAGTCCCCCAGAATTCCCACCGTGCTACGTCTGTGTGCCTATCAGCCAGCGGGCACTTGCAAGGCCCAGTATACACACACACACACACACACACAAACACACACATATATACACGGTATATATATAGGGAGAGAGAGAGAGCAACAACTTAATTTTCTGACCACATTAAACTTTGTAGCCTTGGTTAAATAGTATTTATCATAACAGCCGTGCATGTATTCACCTTAGATTTAATGTATGTTTGGAAAATGATCTGGCTATATGTGTTTTTAATGACCCACAATTCCTCTTTGTTGAGTCAATACAGAGTTCTGCAAGGAGATGAAAATGTGTGTGTTGGGGGGGGGCTCTCTGGAGGGACAAGTTCATGAATAACATAGCGGAGCGTCATTGTGGCCACATCAAAGCTGTGCGTCTTCAGTGTCAGCGGTGGTGCCATCAAAAAGCTGTGTCCCGAGGGGGTCTGGGGACACTGTGCGTGGATTATGTGCCCTCGTATCAGGTTCGCGTTGCAAAGGATACTACACAACAGCAGCTTCAGTCTTTGCTGTGGCCCCCCGAGGCTGGACATGATCCCAGGGCAGACATCCTTTTCACCAAGTGTAGGACTGGTTCAATTTAACTGTGTCAGACCCTCTAAGACGATGCATTCAGGTCAAAATGGATGGGATTTGATTATTCTGTGAGAGGTGACAGATAAGAGTTCGACTATGGCTGCTGCCTGTGGCCCTTCAAGGACCCGCCACTCGCTGTCTGTTAAAGAGCCAGTATCCAGCCTCCCACAGATTTATGGGGATGCCAGTGAAAAACTGTCCCACATGGTGTCCAAATTACTTGGAGGCTAAGGTGAGGTTACAGAGAGGCAAAGAAAAAAAAGGATAGCAATGCAGCCATTAGCATGGCCTAACTACATAATTCCGAATCTGTAACTCACTCTGACTCTTCATACGAGCAGCAGCTCTCAAGTGGCAGATGAACTTTTGTTAAACGGGACCAAAAAGCACAGAGTTAAAAGTCTTTTGGTTAATTATCCACGGCTGTGTGTATGTGTGCGTGCGTGCGTGTGTGCGCATGTGTGTAAGAGAGAGCCCACCAGTTGTGTTGCTGTGGGCTCCAGACCATGTGTGCAAGATGCTTCTGGTCATGATTTAAAAAGTGTGTATGTGAAGTTTAGGTAACCCTGTGTGCATCCCCCTGAGTGTGCGCGTGTGTCTGCGTGCGCGCGTGCACGTGTGTGAGTGTGATCCCACCAGTTGTGTTGCTGTGGGCTCCAGACCATGTGTGCAAGATGCTTCTGGACATGACATTAAAAAGTGTGTGTGTAAAGTGTAGGTAACCCTGCGTATGTATGTGTGTGTACGCACGCAAGTGTGTGCACGTTGAGTGTGTGCCTTCGTGCATGTTCAAGTGCTTTAATCAAAGCAGCGGCCTTTTTTTTAATGTAGGGGAAAACAGATGGCGCTCTCACGGAGTTTCATGGAGAGAGATGTATTGCTTTGCTCTGAGGCGGGGAAATAGATGAATATCCCGCCTGTGTAAATACACACAGTGTGGTCCTTATCAAGTGTGATTACTATATCATCTGATTTATGCCTCACTCCACACCATTTCTCTGCAAAATAAAACCATCTCACCAGGTTTTTTTCCCAACTGTTCAAGGGTTACCTGGAAAAACAACCGATGCGGCTGAGGTGAGGGGTTTGTGCTTGCCCCACTGTGGATAAAACCTCTTTTAATTCTCACGGGCACCGAATGCCTTTATTCCCGAACCAGCCCAACACTAACTGCTGTAACTCCAGCCAGAGTATATTAAATAAGACCCAGTGTGCTGACAAAACACCAAAATGAGGCCGACTGACTTTTTTTTACTTCATGTGTGGTTTAAAATTTGTCCCATGCTGAGCACATTTAAGGCTCCAACGTGTGATCTGAAATTAAATCAAGGTGTTTTAAGATCTTTTCCCAAATCTGCTGCAATAATTTGGCTATTATTGGCGGTCTGAGGAGATAGTCAAGGTTGAAGTTCCACAGTCAGGTCGAGGGTGCAATTTTACATTTACCTGCTCGGATGTTAAGTGCATGTGTGTGTGCATGTGTGTCCAACCTGTCTTGCCGCTGCCTCCGGTGGCTGACTTTGATCAGTGATCATTACAGCCTTACTAATCCTCCCTCCACCCCCAGTCTCACTGTCTCTCTGTCCTTCTCTCTGTCCCCCTCTGTTCTACTCCCTTTCATCCCTCCCATGTTTACAGAAAAGCCAGAGACCGCCATAGATTGTCTTACATCCTCACTCCATACCTGACACCCGATCCCATTCAGAAACCAGTCCCCCTCTGATCTTCAATGGCCGTTGTGTCACAGTCCCCACCGTTAGATCGCCGCTCCAGACCTCACTGCCCCGAGGTGCCGCTATTTGAACTCGAAACTGATACAGTTAAGACCTCACAGATGAGGAGCGAATCTTCTGTATTTTTAAGAGAGGGATTGTTCTTCGCACACCTGCATCCGTCACTGTCCGCTCGTATTTGAGGCTGGCAGCCCGAGAGGCACCCTGGTCACCACAGAGTGGGTCTGACGGTAGACCGGGCTCCCACGCAAGCAGTCATCGGACACAGGAGGGGCCACACGTCTGATCAAAGCACGTCAACGAGTCTTTAGAGTTCACACCCCCATGCTGAAGTGTGTGTCTGTGTACACACGCACTCACTGGGATAAAATAGTGACAGGTCACAGGAAACGGGGAAAGAAAGTCAGGAAGGAAGGCATGACATCAAACATGGCATGAGAACATGGGGTTACACACACACACACACACACACACACATGCTTCTGTGGTCAAAGGACACGTTAGGAAGTTATATTTCTTTGACCCCTGATACTGAGACCACACAAATAACCACAGCTGTCTGCAGCCAAAGCCTGTTCTTGTTAACTGGGGGTATAAATTAGTTCTATAACAGACCAGGAGAATTACTCGAATTGCTTCAATGGGGACTCGGAAAACGCAAATGGCAAACAAATCATAAACAACGTTAGACCTTCAGTGGTATCCACCCATTACTTTGCAGGCTAAATGGACTGGGCAGCTGGAATCAGTTACACAGGTGTAGGCTGTAAAGTAACTTTATAATATCACTGAAATGATAAATGTGCCTGAGCAATAATTATAACCCGACACGAAATTCCCACAATCAAAGGTTGCATAATGAACATGAAATATGCTGTTATCCTTTATTACTCACCGTGAATCGGAGTATTGTTCTCATTTATCTCCGCTAAAGAGCCAAGCAGACACACGGTGAGGACTGTTTCTCGGGACCTGTAGTGCACTGAATAAGCAATATTTCTTTGCTCCATCCTAGGTATTCTGGAGATCACTTCGGTGGACGTGGGAGTGGTGGCCATCAAAGGGGTGAACAGCAACTACTACCTGGCTATCAGCAGGAAAGGAGAGGTTTACGGAGCGGTTAGTATCCGGGTCAGGGGTCAATCTGAAGGGTCCAGATAGAGAGATAGTGTTGGATTCCTCTGCTCTTATCAGAGTATTGTCCTTATCTTTACTTCTCTGACTGCTGGGTCAAAGCTGAATCACAACCAGGCCTGCGAACACACACACACACACACACACACACACACGCGCACACAGACCACAAGTAGAACTGTGCAATTTTCCTGAGTGTATCGTAGTCCTGCACACAAAGAAAAGCATGCATTGCAGATTAGGAGGGAGTATAAACAAGACGCCAAGTGCAACCACAATGGAAGACAGTGGTTATGCTTTTCCTAAATGTCACAGGTCAAATGATGGCAACACATCTTTGTTTTTGTTCTTAGCGGGAGTTTGGCGTTGACTGCAGTCTGAAGGAGCGGATCGAGGAGAACGGCTACAACACGTACGCATCGGCCATGTGGAAGAACAAGAAGCGGCAGATGTTTGTGGGTCTAAATGTCCACGGGAAGCCGCTGAGAGGGAAGAAAACCCGCAGGAAGAACAGGGCCACCCACTTCCTTCCAATTGTGGTGTGAACTGGAGAACGCTATTGGAAAAGGAGGACATGCAGCACTGGACAAATACTGAAAAAAGAAGCTGTAGAATAAAGACTTTCAGTTGGAAAAAAGACACATTTAAAAACAAGGCACTAACACTGTTACATAAAAACATGGTCACTGCTCCTATGGCTTTGATCAAGATCATCTTAATTGGTGAGGAAAGATGAAGATCTGTGTTTTCTGTGGCATGGAATTAGATTTTCCCCCTTTTTTCTCTGTGCCAAACTTTTGAAAACTGGACCTTTTGTGTAATGTGGAAACTATGGGAGATACTGTCACACATAGATACAGGAGATGTTGTAAGATGTTATTTATAATCCTTATTCACCAACAGATTAAATGGGAGGGAAAGAAATTGCTTCCGATGAGGGAAATGAGCGGTCATTTTTTTCATGACTGGGCATAAGAATAGATGTCTTAACAGCAATTGTTTAATCCTCTGTGTCCTGGTTGTTATTGTAATGATTTATTTATTTTGTGAAATATTTAACTGAAGGGGACACTCATGAGTAAAGCATTCCTTTGCATTCTTTACTTTTATAGGAACTCTATTATGTGAAAATAAACAGCATTTTCTCATCTGCAGTTTAGTCCTCTTCTCTTTATGACTATGCATGTTTCTTCACACCTGAGAACTTAACTGGAAAAGATATATATTCACTTCATTGCAGCTGGTCTATATGCAGCTATTACAGTGTTTAGCTCCACAACAGACACATCAACCACACTCAGTTCTGACATCGCTCTTCAGTTCAGTCCAGTTTAGGTTGGTTCATTTTGGTTTGGCTCAGTTCACTTTTGGTGAAGTAAGAAAAAAACTCCCTTTAATGGGAAGAAACTTTGAATAGGACCAGGTTCATAGGGGAAGAGAGGAGGGGAGGAGAGGAGAGGAGAGGAGAGGAGAGGAGAGGGGAGGGGAGGGAGAGATCTAATAGATCTAATAAGCAGATTCAGCATTTCCTAATTAAAACAATGAATATTGATCCCTGAAGGCACCTGGGGCTGACAGAAATGCCACATGATTCTTTAATTCATTCGGCACAGCTAATACGTACGGAGGCAGAAATATGAAGGAGACAGAATGAGGGATGTGATCAGTGGCAGTGGCCCTGATGGCAGATGAAAAGATTGCAGGGAGAACGTTTACACCTCAGGCCCAATGTCCTCTCATCTGAAAAGTAGGAGAAGAGCTGCAGGGAAAAGAGGCTGGTAACTACAGAATAAGAATAAGAATCCCAGGATGAGGAAAGCATTTTTGTTAAGGGTTTCTGTATTTAATGGTTGTCTCAGCAATCACTGATGATTTATTCTGAGGAATGTTTCACTCCATTCCAACATAACAGTTTAGGCAACATATCAGATACTGTTTAACCCTCTGCTCCGCACCTCATAAATGTTGAACTTTCAATGTTACCAAATGTTAAACCACATTGTATACATTTGTGTATACAGTGAGTACATTTACAGGAATTTAATCAGGGGGGAAAAGAAATGCATTGCTGTGTTGGGGCTCTGTTTAATATCTGTTGCAAAGAACATATTCAACTGACTTGCAAGACATTTTGTCATTATACATTTCCGAGTTTGAATATTTGAACGTACTCCAAGAGGCAGGCATGTGGAGAAAAAAACAACAATAACAAAAAATAAGGGCAGTAATCTTTTATCAGAGTGGGTCTCTGCATTTCTGGAACAGGAATTCTCTGTGCTATAATGCGATCCAGCTTTGGGAAACAAGTGGAAAATGACCAGAGGGTGAAACAACTAATGAATACTTACGCTGAGAGGTCTGGTGCAACACATGTTTGTTGCGGGCAGCTACTGAGTGAGTTCAGATAGGGAGGCACTTCTGAGGCATGTCTGCGATGCATTTTGTTGTTTTTAAATTGATATGATTTGTCCACTAACAAACATTTGAATCAATGTGAGGTCATTTAATGTAGTTACGATTTTCTTTATGATATCAATCAATTTGTACCATTATATTACACTAGATGCACTACAGTCATGTTGATTTCTTGGAAGGATTTCTTAATACTGAAGGTATTGTCTAGCCAAAACATACTCTTCAATCAAAAAATGCACCACTTTCTTAAGAAATTATTGTAGCAGAGAGTACATTGATTAAAAAGATATCCCAATAACTTTATATTTAAAGAATAAATGCTGAAAAAATTAAAACAAAAACCTAAAGTCCATGGAAAATTCGAAAATTAATTTTACATTTTTAGACAAAACCTTGAAATTTTTTGTAAAACTCAAATGTCATAATTTAGTAATTTATTCTTACATTCGATAAATCTGCTTCCATTATTTCTTATTACCAAATTTGGCCGGTTGTCCTCCGCGCCGCTAGAGGGCGGTAGTTCAGCTCCTACGTCAAAGGAAGCCACTGGTAGTGGGTTTGTTGTTAAAAGGAAGTGGACAAAAAGTTGTGTATACGGAACATCCAGTATGAGAGATAGTGCGTATTTTATTCTGATAAGATAAAGAAGTGTCTCCAAAAGAAAAGCGGGGCCGCTTGATTTTTTTAATTCATGCCGATGTGGATTTGAGAGTCAGACTGACAGGCCAACAGTCATGAATGACAATTTTAACCGAGCTCCAGGAGCTGGGAGAATCCGAAGTCCTCCTGCAGACCCTGGGTTTGTGGGCACCGCCGGGGATCCCAACACCAGCACCACTTTTTACAACCAAACGGTTTCTCCGCTGAGACAACCGCGAACATCCCCGTCTTTTACAGAGAGCCCGCACAACGACACGGCTGGTGAAGGTGGGAAACCGCCAAATAAGCTACGTCAAACAGCAACACGGATCGTTAAAGGGCTAATTTTAAGCATGTTCTCGATTTCGTGTAAATTTCTTCGATGTCATTTGTTGACGGTCACAGAACGTGTGATTGTTGAACTTGTCTGTGTCCCCAATTTCCTTGAGTGGATTAATCTCACAACCATTTGCTAAACTAGCAGCTAGTTGCCAAGATGTTAGTAACTGTTAGCATCCTGGCACAGTGACCCGCACCTGTTGGATGGTCATTTCAAGTGAGGTAACGTAGCTTCTAAATTAAGCTCCCAGTCAGATGTCGACGGTTGGCCAGTGAGATCGATCTTCCGGTTAACGCCTTTAAAGTTGAGAATCGTCAAAAACAAAGACTAAGGTTCAGTTTCACTTCTCACGAAATGTAGATCCCGTGTTTCTCCCAGGCGCATGCGTCGAGGATAGTGGCGTCTGTTGTGGGGTTGTCTTTATTGCATATTAGCTGAACGACTCCATCTGATTTGCAGATCTAAAAAGGCAGAGCATCCCGCAGCAAAGTGCACACGCAAACAACACATCTTCCCCCGATAGATTTACCCAAGAGGCGCCTGCGGTGAACTCATCAACCCTCTCAGCCAGTGCTCCAGAGTTTGTACCAGCTGGGATGATGTGTGAGGTAAGTTCCTGACACTCTCAGTTTCTTTTCTTGTCTGTTATATTCACAATGGTGTCGATATTTCTTGTATTTAAATTTGAGGGGGTCATTGATTTTTATTTGTACATAGAACAACAATCTTTATTTTGACGGCGAACACTTTTATGGAGAACCATGCTTGGCTGACATGGTCACAGACTTTCTGGGTCACCTGAGCACCTCACCAGGGTCCTTTGAGTCGGATATTGGGTACATTAGCGACACCATCAATTCCTGGGTTAATACTGAAGAGACGTTGAATGAGCTTGTTGACCTGATCTTCACGCAGGTAAGAAGAACTCTATTCTCATTTGACATCAGTATCGACTCAAAATCGTGTAGATTGGAGCCAAATCCTGTCTAAATGGAGCATGTTTGCTTGATGTCTGCCATCGCAGTCTACCACCATTCCAAACTTTTCTTACACGGGGGCCAGGCTTTGTAACTACCTGTCTCATCATCTCGCTATCAGCCCACCGAGCGGCAACTTCCGTCAGCTTCTCCTAAAAAGGTCATTTGCATATAATATTGCTGTACAAAACAATAATAGCCGTAATTATTGTTCTTAAATTAACAATGCGTCCTCCGTAGATGTCAAGTAGAATACCAGCAGAGGGACGCGGCTGCCAGGGGAGATGCCGAGGCTCAGAAGAAGCTCCACTCCTTTGTGCTCTTTCTCGGAGAGCTCTACCTTAACTTGGAGGTAAAAGCCAAGCGTGCTTGCAAATCTGTCACACGGAGGATTCTTACTGAGAAAAGCAACCGAATCTTTCAGTCACTAACTTGGTCCCAGTTTTGCCCACCAGCACATCTTCAACTATTTATTTATTTTTTCTTCAGGTGAAGAGTGCAAAGGGGTCTCCAGATCGAGCTCATGTCCTGCTGTCTGCCCTCAATGACCTCATGAACACTCTGTTCAGCCATCCGGTCGACACAAATCTCATCTGCGCCGTCAAACTGCTCAAGGTTTCACAACTTTACACGCGCGTGGCGACTCTGTGGCTGAGCGAAGTCTTGAAAACGTGTTGTGAATTCGCAGCTGACAGGTTCCGTCCTGGAAGACGAGTGGAAGGAAAGTGGTAAAGCACATATGGATGAACTGATCCAGAGAATAGAAACCATCCTCCTGGATGCGACCTGCAGCAGGTGTGGATCGTCTGCACCGCCAACCCTTTTCCTTTTTAACACGCTTGAAACACGACACAGGTGTTTTCCAATTCTCCCTCTTCAGGGACGTCAGGCAGATGCTTCTGAAACTTGTGGAGTTGCGGTCGAGTGACTGGGGTCGAGTCCGCGACGCCGTTCCTGCCAGCAACGCCACTCCAGACAATGATCCAAACTACTTCATGGTGAGGGTCGCCTGCGCCGCCCGCGCTCTGCTGCCGGGGTTCGTTTCTCATCCGGTTTTCTTTCTCCTCTCAGAACGAGCCCACGTTCTACACCGAGGACGGCATCGCGTTTACAGCAGCAGACCCAGGTGAGAGGGACCGGGACCGCAGCTGACCCGAGCATCTGCGGCGCAGCGTTCGTGGCGCCCCCTAGTTTACAGAACTCAACAGGCGCTTCCCAGAAAAAGAAACTAATCTTGATGATTGAAAATCACTGTAGCTGAAGAAAGAAAAGTGAAAGTGAACGTGTCATCGTGACTTCAGCTGAATCCTTTCGCTGCAAACACGGCAGCCTGGATCACTTAAGACTTTTTTTAGGGTGTTTACAGAGAATAGAACTTGTTTTATTACTTTTTTGAAGACGTGACCATTTTTAGATCCCTCATCCAAGATCTCTGCAGATCCGTACAGCAACTGTCGTCACTCTTGTTTACAGCCTCCCTTCATCCTTCAGTAGTGATGAAATTCGCCTTTTTAAGTTGAATTTGTGGCTCTGCTTCCGCAGAATTTGCTGAGAAATACCAGGAAATGCTGGCTAGACAGGACTACTTCCATGATACCTTTGGAGAAAATGGAAACGAAGCGTGAGTACAGGACATCCTCGTGCACGTCATTCCTGGCAGATGTTGATGTGGTTTGTTGTCTTTATCATAGTGTCCCAGCGTGCATGTTAATTACGATCTGTTCACTGATTAGAGAGCTTCACTAATTCTGCTAATTTCCAGTTTGATTTTTTATTTTATTTTTTTATTTTTTTAATGTGACCTCACTCAGATGTAACCTGTGGGCCCCTGAGCTTAGAAACCAGCCCACAATGCAACAGTGTCCACCATTTCCTCAGATTCAGTGTAGTCAGCAGTTGGGTGTGAGAGAGAGCTGAGCTCACATCTCTCTCTCTCTCTCTCTCTCTGTCTCTGTCTCTGTCTCTGTCTCTCTCTCTCTCTCTCTCTCTGTCTCTCTCTGTCTCTCTGTCTCTGTCTCTCTCTCTCTCTCTCTCTCTCTCTCTCTCTCTCTCTCTCTGTCTCTGTCTCTGTCTCTCTGTCTCTGTCTCTCTCTCTGTCTCTGTCTCTCTCTCTCTCTCTGTCTCTGTCTCTCTCTCTGTCTCTCTCTCTCTGTCTCTCTCTCTGTCTCTGTCTCTCTCTCTGTCTCTCTCTCTGTCTCTGTCTCTGTCTCTGTTACACAAACCACCTTCAGCAGTTTTTTTATTTATAGTATTCCCCAAAAGACCCCCACAGGCTCTAAAGAGGCTCTCTCCTGCTCGCAGGTACGATGACTCCGATGACGAGCTGGAGCCCGAAATGGCGGAAGCCTTTGAGAGTTTCTACTTGGAGACGGAGATGAAGAAACAACAACGACAACAACCACCCAACCATTAGAACCTGCGAGGCTCTATGGGTGCCCGTGTTTCCCCAGGTCCTCTGATGGATCGTTGAAGGATGAAGGGTTTGAGAACAGTTCGTTCTACCAAAAGCAAGCATTTAAATCACAACATCTCTGCATCGTTGCCCCCTCTGACGTTTGTAAGTCGGCCTTTATTGCAACATCAAGAATGGCTTTCCTCCTTGAAGACACGGGTGTTTGTTGGTGGGTTCTACTGTTGTTTTCTCTGAACGAGTGCAGTGATTGTTTTTTCCTTCCTTTCTTATTTCATGAGGATTCCCCCCACAAATTTCCACCTGGAGCGCTTGAGCTGGACCACAGGTTCAGTCCGTTGTCACCCTCCCTTTATCACGTCAGGGCAATTTGGCAAGTTAACTTTGTTAAAGATGATGCGGAGCAGTTGCTTACAACAGCAAATTCATCAAATATTCCTCCCACTCACAGTGGAGGCACAAAAAAAATGACCCAAATCAACACGTAGACCACCATTTGTCCTGAAACGCTGCTGAAGACGTGAGAAAACCTCAGAGCACATTTCGAAGTGGAAATTTGGTGTTGGTTTAGAGAAGTTAAATTGACCTCAAGCGTGAGAGCTTCTGTGCTAATGCCACAGAGAGACGCTGCGGGCCGTCAAACCCAACTCATTATTTAGAGCCTGTGGACGTTGCTGGAACACTTACTGCACATTGTCTGAATTCACATTCAGTATTATGGCTTATTTTTAAACCCTTATTTTCCTGTAATTAAACCTAAACATTTAATCTTTAAATAATTTGGAAGAAATATTAGAGCGTAGGCCAACATTTAAGTTTCTGGATTTAGCTTTCTAAGCATCTAATGATGTCTCAAATGATAGATGACATCACCAGCATTGAACCCCACAAGAACAGAATGTTGTTTTATAGTTTGTAAATATTATTTATGGTATTATTTGCCTGCAATAAATCCTTCTTAGTTAAATATTTGTTCCTTGAGTTGATTGAGGATCAGTGAAAATGTTCTCACAGCCACACATGACAACAGAAATCAAACTCTTTCTCTATTAAAGGGAATCAGCAATATTCAAACATCAGCAGTAACTGGAAATTATACTTTAATTGCATAAAAATAATAATCTACCGTTGCAGAAATGCGGGCTCTGGCGCCATCTAGTGGTTGTGTGCGAGCAAACAGCTCGTTTTTACTGGTCATATTACTTTTGTGTAGATGTGCAATGAAAATGAGTATTTTAATCTAGTCTACAACAAATTATGCAGATATTTATAAGTGTTTCATTTATTGATGCTGCCTGCTTTCTTCTGCATTTATCTGAGCCAAACAATTTTCATAAAGCAAACGAGGCTCTGTGAAACGAGTTTCTGCTCATTTTTCTAAGGGAAAAGGAAGTTGTGGTTGCAAGTGAAAAAGGAAGCAACACATCGTTGTAGAGTTTGGTGATCACATAGAGTTAAAATGAATGATGAGTTAAATATTAGTGGGGAAGTACAATGTAATTAATACATAATTATAATCTGTTACTTAAATGACATTATACAATTCACCATACCATCATTGTAACATAAAACAACATATAGAAAACATTCAATGTCCTCAGAACATCTTTGTTTGCAATGTGTTTTCCTGGATGTTTGGTGCAGTTGGAACCCACCGGTGGTGACTCGTTTAGAACAGCGCTTAAGAATTTAGGCTGATCTCGGAATCATGGCTGATCCCTGAGCCTCTGTCGGCCTGCTGGATGCGAGCGCCACAAAGAAACAGCCAAAACTGGGGCCCGAATTTCCCGCTGGTCAGCAGACGGGTCTTACTGGGGGATTAGTTCTCTCCTACCGTCCACTCATCCAGCGCTCTGAACCCGAGTCTGTAAAATGCTGCCATAGATAAAGTAATCATAAGTTCTTGCAAATGGGGGAAAAAAAAAAACAGTTTTAACTGACAAGACAAATGATGAGTGAATTTTATTTTGGGGCGGATGATCCCTGTCCAGAGCCTGAGACCCACGGAGAGGATCTATAACTCAGATTTGTCCACAGTCTACGCCTCCAGCTGACACGGATCAAGTGGTGGATCAGCTGTGATGTCACTCCTCTGTCAGCGGGGACGAGTCAGGACGCTTTTATTCCAGCCAGGAGTCGTGCGTGTGCCTCTCCGGGGCCTCTTGCTCTGGTTTATGTTGATCTAAGGCAGGAAAACTAAAACCCACATCAATGGTGGAGACGACAAACGCTCTCTAAGCAGACGCGTTGTCGTGGAGACGGCAGCAATGTGCCTGTGAAGACAGGTCGACCTCTACCTGGGTCTTCAGCAAATGGAGATGGGAACTGTGGGAGTTTCAGGCTGGGAAACCGGCCTGGAGATTATCCACGGGGTCCAGAATTCTGGGGGTTTGCTCCACCAGATTCCCCCCTCTTTGCCCCTTGCCTTTGGAGCCGGGGCGGCGAAGAGCCTGACCACAATAAAAATGGTTTTCACCGCTCGTTGTTTGTCTTCTACATAAACAGGTCTGGCACAGATGGAATGGACGGGATTTTGTTGGGGGGCTGTTGGAGACAGAGGGGGTTCTGGAGTGGGAGCGCGAGGGGAAGGAACAACTCTTTTTTTTCCCCCTTTTCCTGACAGTTGATTACATCCAAAAATACTATGGCTTGATGCTCCTCAGTCACATAATCAATCCTGCGTTTCACCTCCTGGGGGACGTGGCGGGAGCGAGGGAGGTGGTCAGATCCTTGGATCGGCCCCGTTGACTAACAGTACAGCGGCCAAAGGTCAGAACTAAAACCTCAAAACTAAAATATCCAGCTCAGCTCAGCTCCAGCTGAGCAGAGACAGATTCTAAAGAAAAACGCACCAAGTTGCTGAGTGTAGCTTTCGAACAACCCCAATTAGACCCAATGAAGGAACCAAATAGGCCCCAGAAATACAGTAAAACATATCTGGAAGCTCTGTGTTCATAAATATCTCGGCGCGGCCTCAGATGAGTCAGAATCCTTTTTGGTCAACAGGAAGACATCTTCATCAGATCCTTCCTCAGATTGTAGCAGAGCGGCCCTGGGGATAATGTATACAAATGTTGTAAAAGGATTAAAGGGATGTTTGGATTAATTTCATTAATATGTTCCTTTAAAAGACAGACTCCAGTTTTCAGACTCCAGAGGTTTCCCAGGAATTGCTCTGTGGCCTTCACCGCTGAGGAGAACTGATGCCGGAGCATCACAGGAAGCACAAAGAAAGCTTGAATCAGTCACAGCGCTGATGATGGACTAATGCCTTCAAAAATGCGTAAAACAATGGGGAAATTCTCTGTTGCCATTAGTGACCATTACTGCCATTAGTGCCACTGTGACCTCATATATCCACTTTTGTGAGGAGTGCATTCTACCAACGCGCACTAGGGTGAGTTATTCCAATGACAAGCCCTGGTTTCTCCAATGGCGATGAGACTGCCTACAGGAGGGAGGTGGCTCGACTGGTGTCCTGGTGCGGACACAGCAACCTGCAGCTGAATGCTCAGAAGACAGTGGAGATGATTGTGGACTTCAGGAAAGTCACAGCCCCTTTGCCCCCCCTTGCCCTCATGGACTCCCCCATCACCATCGCGGACTCCTTCCGCTTCCTGGGCACCACCATCACCCGGGACCTTAAGTGGGAGCCAACCATCAGCTCCCTCATCAAGAAGGCCCAGCAAAGGATGTTCTTCCTACGGCAGCTGAGGAAGCTCAATCTGCCTCCCAGGATGTTGGCGCAGTTCTATACGGCCATCATGGAGTCCATCCTCACCTCCCCCATCACCGTGTGGTTTGCTGGTGCCACCGCCAGGGACAGACTGAGGCTGCAGTGCGTCGTGCGCGCTGCCGAGAAGGTGATCGGCTGCAGGCTTCCATCCATCCAGGACCTGTATATCTCCAGGACCCGGAGGTGTGCAGGTCGGATCACGGCCGACCCTTCCCACCCTGGTCACGGACTGTTTTCCCCCCTCCCCTCAGGCAGGAGACTACGGTCCATTCGGACCAAAACCTCCCACTACACAAAACAGCTTCTTCCCCTCTGCCATCAGGCTGCTGAACACCAAGTGACTTATCACTTAAGCACCATGTACAGCAGCCAGTCGGACCCGAAAATACATCACATTACTCCTGCACTGACCTGCACTATTTCTTACCATTTATGTATATACTGTATATATGTCTTATTTTATTTTATTTATCTTATTCTAGTGTTGTGTTCTTTATGTTGAATGTCGCAGTGTCACACCAAGACAAATTCCTAGCTTGTGTAATACTATGTATTACATGAACAATGGCAATAAACCTGATTCAATGAAGTGCTCTTGAGCAAGGCTTATGACTTCCTGTGCAGAGAGTGAGACTGCACATTCTGAGCGTGGTCCTGGTGTTCGTGACGTTCATCCCGTCTCGATGGGCCAGGAACCCATAATAGGAGAAGAAAAGAGTTTCATCACTGGGATTCCACAACCTCTGTTCACAAAGCAGCCTTTCTGTTGGAAATCTATGAAATCAAAGTGACGTCAGCGGGGTTACATGGCCAGACTTCCTTCACAAGTGACTCAGTCACAGCAGCATGAACAAAAAGAAGAAAAACAGCAACAAAACCCCACAAAACTTGCCGTGACTCCCTTAAATGACAGAATCGCTGCTGTGACTGAGCGGCTCATGAAAAATAGGCTTTAGTGGATGTAATTATCTGTCAGTAAACAGCTGTCAATGTCCACGTTCCTTCCACAGTAACAATTACAATCTCTGTACTCTCCGGTAACAGTATTTGTTCTTCAGTTTAGACCTTCTGACCTGTAAATCTCCTCAGCTTTGCTCTACACCATGAATCGCTGGGCTGTAAATAATCGAATTAAAGGTCTGAACTAAAGTTCCCGACATTCAATTTTTTTTTTGTTTTTTTTTAAACAAATGTTCTTTTGCAGACTTCCACCTTTGGTTTTTCCCTCACGGACTTGCCCCCCTCTCCTTATTCCCCTCTGTGCAACAGGAAACACACCCTCGGTTAAGTCTGGGGTCAAAGTTTTCTGGTGCAGGTAACAGTGGGAGAGAACACGCCCATATTTAGTGCGCGTCCGGTGCGTCATCGCGCGGCGGAGGAGGCTCCACTGACAAGTGCAGCGCCTTCATTTCAGCACAGATGGACTAACCTCCACCATGGATCTACGGGGGCAGATCTTTTTTCTGATAGCCATCGGTGAGTACCGGACCCATTTGTTAGGCACAGAGACCGTCGCGCTTCTCTCCACGATCGGGAGATTTAGACCGATTACCGGATCAGACCTTATGATCAGACTTTAGGGTTGAAGCGTCTCTTGTGAAATTTACCGCACGTCGCGGTCGTGTTTGGAGGCTATTTTATAAAGGAATCGTTTTGCTTTGAAGGAATTCTCTCTGCATCCTGTCCTCGTCTGTCCTCAGCACGACGTGGATTAAAAGACACCGGAGTCACCTCGGAGTCGCAGAATGTCACTTTAAAACTTGCGCAAACTTTCAACCGAGTGTTCAAGTGCGGCGAACATTCCTAAAACGAAGCGAGATGTTCGTGCAGAGAAGGTCTCACTCTGTCCAGAACACGTCCACATTCCTCTGGTCTGTTGATTGAGAGGTTGGCAGCCTTCTGAGCCTGTACGGGCTTGTGGGATGTGTTCCGACCAGATTCCATGAGGGATGTGTTGGAAGGTGTTTTTTGACTTCTGGGATAAGCAATGATTATTAAAGCGGCGCTGAAGACTTTAGTTATCTCTTCTGATTGTTGGTTTTCCCCTGCAATCGTGACTCAACCTGATGTCTCCTTTTAAACCTTCATGATTCAGCTGCGTCCCACGCACCCTTCATTCAGAGAGAAGATCAGCAGGATGGTGCCATATAAGTAAACAAACATAAACTGATCGGACAGGATAGATTAGCTGCAGAAGACAAAGATACACATGCGCGTTGAAGGGGGATATTCATGTCAGATATGTGATCGTGCATCCTCGTTCTTCTCCTCCAGTGGCTGACAGTATCTGGCGCTCGCACTCCTTCAACGTCGGCACCGCAGGTGCCAAGATTTTCACTGGCCCAGCTGCAGAAGAGTTCGGCTACCAAGTCCAACAAGCAACAAACCACGAAGGCAAATGGTATGAAACTACTGATGACGCTGGAGTGATTTCCTCCGTGTCACTATCAGCTGGAAGGCACGATGTGGAATTCTGCAAATTAGGCCGCGAAGCGTGGCGCCGAGGGTCGGCGGTGACTTGGAATGAGTGTTTTTATTGTAATAACAGAAGTCAAAGTTAAGTTTTAAGTCTGTTTGTCTTTTCTGGCCCACTGTTGAAACATAGGAGAGCAGCAATCTAGGGCCCATGGAGGCGGCCGGGCAGCAATATTTGCTGCGGGCAGCAATATTTGCATAAATAACTGATTAATGTGCCAGTACGATCATGTATCAGCATTCAAGTCTTTTCTTTTCGTTGCTGACGCCAGATTATTAAATCTCTTACAGGCCAGATTTTTACCAGAACCTCCACCAGTTTAAGAATGACATAAGAACTTTTTTGGGAAGTTCCACAGGCTTATTTTTCCTCGGACGTCTCCAGCAAGGACTGTTGAAACTGGATGCTGTGTCATCTTATCAGCAGCGTTCAGGGCCTCACCGGCCTGTAACCAGGCCTCCAAAAGCAGGTTCAGCAGAAGGGAACAGAAAGACTGTGTTCTGAGCCGTAATGCCTGTATTTAAACGCTCTTCCACGTCCGAACCCGGCCTTGTTTTCCACCCTTGATGACGCCGCTGTGGAGACGCCGGTGTCTGCTTTTCATTCAGACGCTCAGGCCGCCTCCTCTGATCCTGCGAAGTGAAGGGATGCTTTAAAAATCCCCTAACTTTTCCCCACGGGAGGACGACATCGGTGGTTTGCCCGAAATGCTGACATGTTAGCAAACCAACGGTGCGACTGGCTGTCAGAGCACCAACATTCTGAAACCCAGAGGTTGGCGACGCTGGCGTACCTGTTCACCGTTAGTGTCAGAAGGAGAGTGTTGTAAAAGGCTTGTCATGTTTGTAGTAGAGCTCATATTCAAATGGCACTGAGGGCCCTACTTATCTGTAACAGCTAGTTGAAGAGTAACTTCTCATCGGTGATGTGTTGTTGAGTCTACCACACTCACCGTCTGGAGGAGTATCCTGCTTGTGTAAATGAGGGATATGAAGTGATTAATGCGGTAAATTCCCATGTCACTGACCAGTGTATGGCAGACAGCAGGGCACTATACAAGGGAACAAAGCTTTGGCATTGTGTGTTTGCCACTTATGCAGCTATAAGAAGTGTATTTTTAGTAATTAAGCATTAATTGTTTGAGCAAAATGATGTTTTGGACCTGTTTATATGGGTTTTTACAGCCTGGGCTGGGATTTCAGTCCATTTTAACTGTGTGAAAATTCACCACATCACACCACAGCATGTTGTAACACTTTCCTGTTAAAACCTAACAAGCTCTGTAAAATAGAGTTTGTGGCATCTCGCCGATTCTGCACGAGCCCGTCTCGCTCTCCCCGCCGTTGTTTCTGAGAGGATGACATGCTGTTTCCCACAGGCTCCTGGTCAGCGCTCCGTGGAGCGGTTACACCCGAAACAGAAAGGGAGACGTTTACAAGTGTCCCCTTTCTGAATCCAGGAATAGCTGCGACAAGCTTAATCTCCAAGGTGAGGTGTGGCGCTTTCGTGTTTGACCTTTGACCTCTCTGTTATACAAACGCAAACACTGACCACCTGAACCTGTAGGAACGCCGGTCTTGATTTTTTTAAAATTTGATTTTGTTGCAGACTCTCTCAGTATTCCGGATGTTAAAAACATCAACATCAACATGTCCCTGGGCTTGACTCTCACCCAGAAGCCTGACGGCACTGACCTGCTGGTACGTGTGAATTCATCTCATGTGACCTGCAGTCAAAGACACACTCGGCTCTTCTACCTTGGCTGCGAGCACCCTGGGTCCTTTTTAAGGCACTGACCAACCGGTGTCCCCTTCTGCTCTGTGACAGATGTGTGGGCCTCTGTGGGCGCAGCAGTGTGGCAGCCAGCAGTTCTACCCTGGGATATGTGCAAGACTGACCCCCCTCTTTCAGCCTCAGTCTGCGTTCTCACCTGCTGTCCAGAGTAAATGACTGAAACCATTCCTCGTATTCCTGACCCGTGACTTACAGGAGAATGCAGAAAAAGCTCCAGCGCTTCTCACGTCTCGATTTTCCCAGAGTGCGGCGGACCCATGGACATCGTGATCGTTCTGGACGGCTCCAACAGCATCTACCCCTGGGAGCCGATGACGGCCTTCATCCAGAAGTTAATACCCACCCTTGACATCGGGCCACAGACCACCCAGGTAAGAGCGGCAAGGGGGTCCCAGATGTCCGGGGTCGATCTTCTGGGTCCTTTATTTTGCGTTCCTCTCCAGGTCAGCGTCATCCAGTACGCCGTCGATCCCAAGTTTGAGTTCAGACTGAACGAATTCAGGAATAAAGAAGACATGCTGAGCGCGGCGTCCAGGATCACGCAAATGTCCGGGTACCTCACGAATACCTTCCAAGCCATTCAGTACGCCAGGTCGGTTTGCTGCCTCACTCCTTCGGTCCTGGTTTGGTCTCTGTTTTCTTATTCGTTGACTAATTCCCGCATCTGCCTGCTTGCTGCTGTCAGTCAGTGGGGCTTCCACCCGAGCAGCGGCAGTCGCCCGGGGGCCGCCAAAGTCATGGTGGTCGTCACCGACGGGGAATCTCACGACGAGGCGTTCAGGGAATCGGTCATTGCCGAGTGCAACAAGAAAGGCATCACCAGATTCGGCATAGCTGTAAGTGACGATGCACGCTCAGCGTTTGAGACACGAGCGCGCAGAAGGCGAGCTCACGTCTTCTGATCGGTCTGGGGGCGTTTCCAGGTGCTGGGTTACTACACAAGAAACAACATCGACACGGAAAACCTGATCAAAGAAATCAAATCCATCGCCAGCGAGCCCACGGCGAATTATTTCTTCAACGTGTCAGACGAGGTGGCTCTGTCCAACATCGCCGGGACTCTGGGAGATCGCATCTTCAACATAGAAGGTTCGACTCTTTGCCGATTTCCAAAGAGGTCGGGGAGAGACGTTAGTTAGAATCAGCAACAGCATGGCGTGACATGTCCCCATGCCACTGTTCCCATCAGGTACAGGCAAGGGAGGAGACAACTTCAAAATGGAGATGTCGCAGGTGGGATTCAGCGCTCACTACTCCAGCCAACAGGTACGGAGTCCCGCCCCGTTCGCTTCCGCGGCCACGGGATCCTCTCTCCCACTGGGGACGGCAGACGTGCGCGCTGCTGCGTGACACGTTTCAAACGTGCTTGAGGAAGTCTGGAATGAATCAGAGGCCAATGCGTTGCAGTCGGAGCGTTGAATGTGTGAAGTGAATGAAAGCAGCCAGTCTGTCGATGAGTGAGTGGCACCGTGTGAAGGAGCAACAGTCAGAATGACACATGTGGCCACTGTATGACGATGTGCTGCGCTTATCTGCCGCTCAGCTGCACGGATGGAAGCTATTTTTAACAATGGTCAGACTCTAGTTTTATCAGTTTTAGGCAGCTGCTGGTTTTTTGTGTTCCACATTGAAAACAGGGACGTTCCAGGGCCTCTGCTGGTTAATGTTTTCTTTTTTTGTTGTTGGTTCAGGATGTGATGATGCTGGGAGCGGTGGGAGCCTACTCCTGGAGCGGGACCGTGGTCCACCAGAGAGGGTCCACCGTGGACATTCTGCCCTCCTCGGCCTTTGAGGAGACGCTTCAAGACAAAAGTCACAGCTCATTACTGGGTAACACACTGAGCTGCTCAGTTCATAAAAGAGTTAGATTTAATTAATATGAAAAACAAAAGGTCACCCTGGAGCAAAGGCAACAAAACTAAACTTGCTTTTGTTAATTCCATTCTAAATGCACAGCAGAATTAGAGGGAAATAGAGCTCGTGTTTAATCTGAAACGTATTTGAACATGCCCAGACCGTGTCAGCCAGTGATGTTGGCGTGCGTGTTGAGGCAGGACGGCAGACAGACAGCAATCATTACAGTCGAACCAACAAACAGGGAACAGTTCAGCCACCACAGAGCCCGTTTATATGAACACAAACCCCCATAACTAGGATGGTTACGTGCACTTTCCTGGATGTGATGCTACCTCCATGGTTCTGTATCAAACTAGGAAACTCTTGAGTTCAGAAAAGCAGCTAAAACCACGTTTATCGTCGGTGATTTCCAGGTTATTCAGTCACCAGCTTGAATGATGGTCGCACGCAGTATTTTGTGGCCGGGGCACCACGCTCCAACCACACCGGCCAGGTCATAGTCTACACCGTCAGCACCCAGAAGCAAACAACGGTCATCGACTCGGAAAGAGGCAAACAGGTGCTCATATCAGAGAACGTGCTGTTCATCATTTCAGGGTATAAAAAGTTAAAGCTAACCGGGCTTGTTGCTCTCTTAGATCGGGTCCTACTTCGGGAGCGTCCTGTGCTCTCTGGATGTGGACAGCGATGGCGTGACAGACCTGCTGCTGGTCGGGGCACCGATGTTCATGAGTGAGATGAAGAAAGAAGAAGGCAGGGTCTACATCTTCTCCGTCACCAAGGTAACAGACAGCAATGCTGGTCAACCAAGCCCTCTGTCCCTCCGACCGTACTGCTCTCTAGCATTTAACCGTCTTTCTGAAGGGCATATTGAACGAGCAGGGATTCCTCAGCGGCCCCTCCCCGACCGAGGACGCTCGTTTTGGGATGGCTATCTCCGCTATCCCTGACCTGGACCTGGACGGGTACAGCGATGTTGTAGTTGGAGCGCCACTAGAGGACAACCAAAAGGGCGTAATCTACATCTACAATGGGAAGAAAAGGATGTTGAATAAAGAGTTCTCACAGGTATGGAAGGTTTTGCTGTGGTCACCTGTGTTTGGTCTCATGCTCACGAGTCATGAGATATACGACTCCCTTCCAGAGAGTCCTCGGCTCCAGCCTGGATCCAAAGTTGCAGTATTTTGGAAGGTCTTTAGATAGCTTCAAGGATCTGAATGGCGATAGTCTCCCTGACATCTCTGTTGGTGCTTACGGCAAAGTGGTGCAGCTCTGGTGAGTGTGACAATCACGATGCACAAGCAGAACGTGTCATACACGTGGCTCATCTATTTTTACTCTGCTGTTTTCAGGTCCAGAGGTGTAGCAACTATCAGTGCTACGGGTTCATTCAACCCCGATAAAATCAACATCTTGGACAAACCCTGTGACATTAATGGGCGCAAGCATTCCTGTTTTACCACCAGGCTCTGCTTCAGCGCCACGTTCAGGCCCAACAATCCCGTCGGGCCCGTCGGTAAAAGAACTGTTCACCCCCTCCTGTTAGCGGCACGACAAATTGTATTACACTTGTTCTTTCCAAGTGTTTGGCAAAAAAGTTTTGTCTAACTTTGTCTAGTCAACTAGTTTGTAGATGATTTCAGTGCCCATCTGCGTCACGCTTTTGTCACAGATCTGTCCTACACGTTGACTCTGGACGCCGACTTGCAGGCCTCACGGGTGACGTCAAGAGGACTGTTCACCAAAAACAACGAGCGGTTCCTCACAGAAAAGAAAAAAATATCCTCCACAGAGCTGTGTCTGCCTTTTGATGTCTACGTCCAGGTGAGATATATTAAAATAATCAAGCTTTGCGCTCATCTGAACATTTTATTTCTACATGAATGTTGTAAACCACCTCACGATCTCCCGTTGGGCCTCTTTAGGAGACTCCAGATTTTGTGAACTCCCTCAGCCTGAAGGTGGAAGTGGAGCAGCAGAACACAGACGTGAACCCCGTCCTGGATCGCTCCGCTGTCAGCGCCTGGGAATTCTTTGTAAGAAACTGAGCAGTGACTCCGTCTCTGCATCTCCCATTGTGTTTCTTTTTTTTACGTGTATCTCCAGGAATGAGAGCAGAAGACATGTCTGTTGTTTGTGACTATTTGAGATGACTCAGATGATTGCTGGCTTTTGAAACTTGAACTTTTCCTCAGTCACGCGAGGCCTCAGATACCCGCGTGTTGTGTATTTTTGGCCTCTGAAACTCGGGTCTGACGCGGCCTCCTGTGCTATTTCAGATCCCCTTCACCAAAGACTGCGGCTCAGACGACGTGTGCACCAGCGACCTGGTGCTGAGCGTGAGCTCCAACAATAAGGCCACCAGGTGAACCTCACAAATTGTTATTCACACCGTGTTGCTCCTCGTTCTGGGGACATTTTATGGAGCTAAAGCTGTTGACGGGTAACCTGCACGTCGGAATTATATTGACTCTGAAATGGCTCCACCTAGAGGCCGCCAAAGGTGCCAAATCAACTCTTTTGGAAGTCGGCCTTGAATGCTGGGATTCATTCAGGATGGTTCTTCAGCCTGTGCAGGAGCTTTAGAGCTCATTAGATGATTGGGTCAAACATACATATCGCTTTTTACCACGTCCGCATGTTGTTGCAGCTCTTCGCCCGCCGTCATCGGCGCCAACAACCCAGAACTGTCCTTCCAAGTGGTCGTGAAGAACAAAAAGGAGAATGCGTACAACCCTCAGGTGTTGGCCACCTTCTCCAGCAACCTCTACTACTCGTCCGTGTTTCCCCCCGTGAGTAAGAGGATCCTCCAGCGTCTCTCAACGGGCCTGACCTTAACAGGACGACGGCTTTAAAGCACTCGACTGTGTTAGAATTTGCTCTCTTCTAAACACCAGTTATGCATCTACAGACGGACGGAGTAAAGTGCAGCTTGACTCAAGCTCAGACTGTCACCTGCCACGTGGGATATCCAGCATTAAGGACCGACCAAGAGGTGGGTGCAAGTGGAGCGTTTATTATTGTTGCTCATTGAGTTTGCGAAGTGATCTGCAACGTCGTCTGCTGTCTTTACAGATAAAATTCACCATCAATTTCGATTACAATCTGCAGCAAGTGCAGAACAAGGCTGAGGTGAAATTCGAGGCGAAAAGGTAAACGTAGTTTCGTTTTAATACAATAAACCTGAAATCCCAGGTTAAAAGTCCCTTCCTGTCTTTCTCTACAGCGACGGTAAAGAGGAAAAGCCCGCAGACAACAATGTGGCCATTTCCATCCCGCTGGTCTATGACACAGGCGTTATTCTCTCCCGGTGATTTCACTTTTCATTGTTTCAGTTCATCTCACATTGTTAAAGTTTCTCATTAAGTCTTGTTTTTAGGGAATCAAATATCAATTTCTACGTGGTGGATTCTCCCCCTCCACCAAAAACGGCCATAAAAACATTTGACGACATCGGCCCAGAGTTTAACTTTACCGTCAAGGTTTGCCAGGCAAAACTTTGTGTCAGCATAAATTATCAGACTTCTTTTTAATTTAAAAATGTTTAAAAAATGGCATTTTTAGGTTTCAACAGGGACCTTCCCTGTCAGCCTCCTGTACCTGACCATCGCTCTGCCCATGACCACCAAGGGTGGAAATGAGCTTCTGTACGTGACCAGACTGGACACGGATGTGAGTGTTTTTAAGTCTGTCAGCAGTTCTGGAGGTTGGTTTTCTGTCCAATGGAGCTAAGAAGGATCTTTGGCTCCCCCTACAGGGAGGTTCTGTCAGCTGCGACTCCAGTAGCCTGGTTGACCCTCTGAAGCTCAGCACGAAGAGCCACACACAGACCTTCTCTCCGGAGAACCTACGACAGACAGACAAACTGGTCAGTTTTCCTTTAATCTCCTTTGTTCTTAGACTGTAAATGCAGTTTTTTCCCCCCTGTAAAAAAGTGTTTTATCTTCCAGGACTGCAAGAGTGCGAAATGCAAGTACATCAAATGCATCCTCAAAGACATTGAGGTCAATAGCAACTACTTTGTGAAGGTTAAAACGAGGATCTGGATCGGCACGTTCATCACGGTGAGCACTCTTGGCGCGACTCTTACAGCTGGGTGTTGTTTTTTATTCATCACCGTTCATGATTCGGTGCCGCTGACACATTGTCTGTGCTCTGGGATGCTTGACAGGCCACCTATCAGAGCACTGAACTGACCCCCAGCATCAGTGTGGAGACCACCAACCCTGATCTGCTCCTCATCAACCCCAAACTCCTCCCAGTAGGGTCATTTTAATGTCACAGTTTTGGTCCTGGTAGTATAGAAACTTATTATATTGAACAACCTCATTTTTAAAAGTTCTACTCATCTGTGTTTAAACACACTCAGAACCGGTTAGACGTACAGGTGAGACGGTAAATGACCTCTGCTGCTCCGCAGGTGGTGCTGGTAGTCAGTAAACCTGGAGAAAAGGGCGACATCCCTGTGGGTGTGATCGCTGGCAGCGTCATTGCAGGACTGGTTCTGTTGGCTCTGGCTGTTGGACTGCTCTGGAAGGTAAGAAGTCATATTTACCAACGTACACAGATACATTTCGTTACAGTCAGATAAACATCAGAGTCGAACCAAAGGCAGCTAATTGCGTAAATGAATTTTTATAATAACCAGCGAATTCTCCTTTGCAGTTTGGCTTTTTCAAGAGAAAGTACCAGCAGCTCCAGAAGGAGGCCGACGACGACCAGCCGAGCCGACCTCATGACAACGAAGTTCTGTGAGACGGAGAGGGAAAACTGCAGCTTTTCCTCCTTCCTGGACTGGTTCCGTTATCGATCCTGGTCCTTGCAAAGCAGAAAAGGCCTGTCGCTCGCTCACTGGAGGTTGGGTGCTTTGGTGAAATGGAAGCTGTTGTGGTGGTATGGACTCTCCGCTCACAGTTTCTCTATGCACTGAATTAATAAATGTGGAGACTGTTTATTCCTGAATGACACCAGGCTGTAGAGGCCACTTGTTGCGAGGGTGAACTGGTAACACCTTCACGGTTTATATTGTGACATGAACACTGTATCCAGTCAGACATTGACTGCCAACTCTGGCTCTCAGGGTTTTCTTACTTTAAACTTTTGCTATTATAATTCCTATCTTGGAGAACTATGACTTCTCTGTAAATACTGTAACATAAAATGATGGTGTTTCATTTTGGGTCTTACATGAAAAGCTATGAGACAACACGATTCTGCTGGAGTTGCTACTTTTATTTTATAATGTGTACTTTGGAGGTTGTTTTTTTTTTTTTACCACATATAGTAGATCATGTCAGGTACAAATGGTTTTGAAAACAAATTTTCAAAACTGAGGCTACGATCTGCTGATTAAGTTTGTGGGTGATTTGATTTAAATCTGATGTTGGTCCAAACCTGCAGATTTTCCCTTTACTGCTGCAGTATGAAAAACAAATAAAGTTTCTAAAATAATAGCTATGCTGTCATTTTACTGTCCTTTTTATTTATAAGAAGCAAATCTGTGTGAGATGCTATTTTATTGACGCTTTTGTAGGACAGGTTCTTGTGTATTACCACAACCTCACCACTAAGTGGAAGCATAATGCAGCTGTCCTGCTCGCCGCTCTTTTAACAACCTCAATACGTCTCTACTCCAATTAAAACTCTCATCAAAAGATTTACACTTTTGTCTGCAGTTGGTGGAAAAAATATCAGTTACCACGGAATAGAGACATTAATAAAGACGTCCGGAAAGGTATGTTGGCTGCGGGGCCGTTTGTTTAATTATACAGTAATAAAACACTGACATATAAATACACGTTCACATTGGTATTGTTATCATTATTACAGTTGTTGTTATTGTTCCCATTCAACTGTGTTTTTATATCACACATGAAGCCCTTTAAGCCTTGTTTTTAATTGCCACATTCCTTTATTATTATGGCGAGAGAAAGTTGCTTGTAACCATCAGGATTGAGAGAACTTTGGTAAGGAGAAAAAAAATCTCCCCACCCCTACAGAAGAGGAGCCCGCCCACCAGAGACAGTCAACCCCAGACCCCTTATAGATTTAAAAAGAGACGCTGCATTCTCAGACTGACACTTATTCAACACTGCCACCGTAAGAAGATTACTTTTGCGCTGCCTGTGTCAGATACGTACTTCACTTTGCCGCTCCATCATGTTTGGGATGCTGAAACACCACCTCCACCCGGGCATTTTGCTCTTGTTCATGTGGCTTTGTCACCTCATGGAACATCAAAAAGTTCAAGGTAAGCCCTCCGCATCAGTCTTCCTCTTATTCTGTCCTTTTCTTTCCTGACCCAAACTTCGGCTTCTGTCAGACTCAGAGGGCGTCTCAGTGCCGAGCGGCACATTTAGAACCACTGGCAAACTTTTCATCATCAAAATTCCTCTCTCCTGTTTCTTTCTTCTGCTGGGGGGAAAAACCCTGCACGCATCCGACGGTGCGTGCGTAAAGCGTCCATAAAACAGGTGCCATATGGGACACTTCAAAGTGAGTCTACATGGCAAGTTTTGCAGCTCTCGCCAGGCGCGCTGTAAAGCCGCCACGCTGTTGTCGGAGGCTGTTTCAGCTCCTCTCAGTACCTGATCATATTCGATCTGTGTTTAAACTGAAAAATAGTAAGGATGTTAATATTAATAACTTGAATAAATATCCAGCAGGATTTTCCCGACTACGTATTTTATACGTTTTGCGATCTTTGCCATCCCCGATGTAGTAAACTAAAGGCTTCAAACATCTCAATAACTTCAGAGCCATTACTGAATTTAAAAAAATGATCTTATTTTCGAGAAGCACCTCAGTTAATCGCCACTTTATGCCCTGTTCGCTCTACGTCGGCTGGATCAACTATATCATTGGGAGCTAATATGCGTAAAATGAAGTTTACAATGATTTGGTAATAAGCAGGACATCGTTTGGAGCTCATTGGTGTCCGGCGCCGGTGTGTTTTCCGAAAATCCCTGTTTTTCTGCTTGGGAATTGATGCCATTTCACACTGTCTAGACGCTCCACTTTCTTATGCAGGCTTTAGGAGTAACGCTAACCCCTGAATATTATTCAGACTTTTGTGGTTGTCCTCTGGGCTGTCAGTCACATGTGAGTTAGGCAAGTGTTAAGTCTCGCAAAAGAAAAAGAAGAAAAAAAAAGAAAAGAAAAGGAAAAAAATCAGACAAAACGCTGCTGGGAGGGCGGAAAGGGAGGGAGGGAGCGTCTCGGATAATACGGGCTGTGAGTCCTGTGCGTCTGGGTCAGCGGTTTCAGACGGGCAACATGCGACATTCGAGCTGTTTTCTCTGTTGCAGCAGGGAAAGAACGGAAGGTGCCAGGTGCTCTACATGCCCGGGATGAGCAGGGAGGAGTGCTGTCGGAGCGGGAGACTGGGGACTTCCTGGACCGAGGAGGACGTCCCCAACAGCACGCTCTTTAGATGGATGATCTTCAATGGCGGAGCTCCCAATTGCATACCTTGCAAAGGTGGAGGTACACTCATTTCCCCTTTGTTTTCTCACAATGCACAATCATTTCGCTTTCCCAGTGATGGGCCGAGCTTGATGTTCACCGTTGTAGCGCGTCAGAGTTGGCTATTTGAACGCGCGAAGGCGAAAATGTCCCCTCGCATGACATAACGCAATGATGAGTTAAATATTAGTGGGGAAGTACAATGTAATTAATACATAATTATAATCTGTTACTTAAATGACATTATACAATTCACCATACCATCATTGTAACATAAAACAACATATAGAAAACATTCAACGACAACAACCACCCAACCATTAGAACCTGCGAGGCTCTATGGGTGCCCGTGTTTCCCCAGGTCCTCTGATGGATCGTTGAAGGACGAAGGGTTTGAGAACAGTTCGTTCTACCAAAAGCAAGCATTTAAATCACAACATTTCTGCATCGTTGCCCCCTCTGACGTTTGTAAGTTGGCCTTTATTGCAACATCAAGAATGGCTTTCCTCCTTGAAGACACGGGTGTTTGTTGGTGGGTTCTACTGTTGTTTTCTCTGAACGAGTGCAGTGATTGTTTTTTCCTTCCTTTCTTATTTCATGAGGATTTTTTCCCCCTCACAAATTTCCACCTGGAGCGCTTGAGCTGGACCACAGGTTCAGTCCGTTGTCACCCTCCCTTTATCACGTCAGGGCAATTTGGCAAGTTAACTTTGTTAAAGATGACGCGGAGCAGTTGCTTACAACAGCAAATTCATCAAATATTCCTCCCACTCACAGTGGAGGCACAAAAAAAATGACCCAAATCAACACGTAGACCACCATTTGTCCTGAAACGCTGCTGAAGCCGTGAGAAAACCTCAGAGCACATTTCGAAGTGGAAATTTGGTGTTGGTTTAGAAAAGTTAAATTGACCTCAAGCGTGAGAGCTTCTGTGCTAATGCCACAGAGAGACGCTGCGGGCCGTCAAACCCAACTCATTATTTAGAGCCTGTGGACGTTGCTGGAACACTTACTGCACATTGTCTGAATTCACATTCAGTATTATGGCTTATTTTTAAACCCTTATTTTCCTGTAATTAAACCTAAACATTTTAGACATTTAATCTTTAAATAATTTGGAAGAAATATTAGAGCGTAGGCCAACATTTAAGTTTCTGGATTTAGCTTTCTAAGCATCTAATGATGTCTCAAATGATAGATGACATCACCAGCATTGAACCCCACAAGAACAGAATGTTGTTTTATAGTTTGTAAATATTATTTATGGTATTATTTGCCTGCAATAAATCCTTCTTAGTTAAATATTTGTTCCTTGAGTTGATTGAGGATCAGTGAAAATGTTCTCACAGCCACACATGACAACAGAAATCAAACTCTTTCTCTATTAAAGGAATCAGCAATATTCAAACATCAGCAGTAACTGGAAATTATACTTTAATTGCATAAAAATAATAATCTACCTTTGCAGAAAAATTACTTTTGTGTAGATGTGCAATGAAAATGAGTATTTTAATCTAGTCTACAACAAATTATGCAGATATTTATAAGTGTTTCATTTATTGATGCTTCCTGCTTTCTTATGCATTTATCTGAGCCAAACAATTCTCATAAAGCAAACGAGGCTCTGTTGAAACGAGTTTCTGCTCATTTTTCTAAGGAAAAGGAAGTTGTGGTTGCAAGTGAAAAGGAAGCGACACATCGTTGTAGAGTTTGGGTGATCAGATAGAGCTCTGAACCCGAATTTGTAAAATGCTGCCATAGATAAAGTAATCATAAGTTCTTGCAAATGGGAAAAAAAACAAAACAGTTTTAACTGACAAGACAAATGATGGCAGCAATGTGCCTGTGAAGACAGGTCGACCTCTACCTGGGTCTTTGGCAAATCCATCCATCCATCCATCCATTCTCTACCGCTTATCCGGGTCGGGTCACGGGGGCAGCAGCCTAAGGAGAGAAGCCCAGACTTCCCTCTCCCCAGCTGCTTCTTCCAGCTCATCCGGAGGGATCCCCAGGTGTTCCGAGGCCAGTCGAGAGACATAGTCTCTCCAACGTGTCCTGGGTCTTCCCGGGGGTCTCCTACCGGAGGGACATGCCCTGAACACCTCTCCAGGGAGGCGTCCAGGGGGCATCCTAACTAGATGCCCAAGCCACCTCATCTGGCTCCTCTCAACGCGGAGGAGCAGCGACTCTACTCCGAGCTCCTCCCGGATGCCAGAGCTTCTCACCCTATCTCTAAGGGAGAGCCCAGCCACCCTACGGAGGAAGCTCATTTCAGCCGCTTGTACCCGTGATCTTGTTCTTTCGGTCATTACCCAAAGCTCATGACCATAGGTGAGGGGAGGAACGAAGATCGACCGGTAAATCGAGAGCTTCGCCTTTCGGCTCAGCTCTCTCTTCACCACTACGGACCGGTGCAGAGTCCGCATTACTGCGGATGCCGCACCGATCCACCTGTCGACCTCCTGCTCCATTCTTCCCTCACTCGTGAACAAGACCCCGAGGTACTTGAACTCCTCCACTTGGGGCAGGATCTCCTCCTTGACCCGGAGAAGGCACTCCACCTTTTTCCGGTTGAGAACCATGGCCTCGGATTTGGAGGTGCTGATTTTCATCCCAGCCGCTTCACATGCGGCGGCGAACCGATCCAGTGATAGTTGGAGGTCACGGGCCGATGACGCCAACAGGACCACATCATCCGCAAAAAGCAGAGACCCGATCCTGAGGTCACCAAACCGGATCCATACAGGGAGTGGACAGCCCGTATCAGCGGGCCCGACACCCCATACTCTCGGAGACCCCCCACAGGACCCCCCGAGGGACACGGTCGAATGCCTTCTCCAAGTCCACAAAACACATGTGGACTGGTTGGGCAAACTCCCATGCACCCTCGAAGACCCTGCTGAGGGTGTACAGCTGGTCCACTGTTCCACGCCCAGGACGAAAACCACATTGCTCCTCCTGAATCAGACCTTACCAGGGAGGCTGAGGAGTGTGATCCCCCTATAGTTGGAACACACCCTCCGGTCCCCCTTCTTAAAAAGAGTGACTACCACCCCGGTCTGCCAATCCAGCGGCACTGCCCCGATGTCCACGCGATGTTGCAGAGTCGAGTCAACCATGACAGCCCTACAACATCCAGAGCCTTAAGGAACTCCGGGCGGATCTCATCCACCCCCGGGGCCTTGCCACCGAGGAGTCCAGGTCCCCAGGCCCTGCTTCCTCACTGGAAGGCGTGTTGGTGGGATTGAGGAGGTCCTCGAAGTATTCCTTCCACCGATCCACAACATCCCGAGTTGAGGTCAGCAGCACACCATCACCACTATACACAGTGTTGACAGTGCACTGCTTCCCCTTCCTCAGACGCCGGATGGTGGTCCAGAACCTTTTCGAGGCCGTCCGAAAGTCGTTCTCCATGGCCTCACCGAACTCTTCCCACGCCCGGGTCTTTGCCTCGGCAACGGCCGTAGCTGCACTCCGCTTGGCACGCCGGTACCCATCTGCTGCCTCAGGAATCCCACAGGCCAGTAAGGCCCGATACGACTCCTTCTTCAGCTTGACGGCATCCCTCACTGCTGGTGTCCACCAGTGGGTTCAGGCATTGCCACCACGACAGGCACCAACCACCTTGCGGCCACAGCACCGGTCAGCTGCCTCAACAATGGAGGCACGGAACATGGTCCACTCGGACTCAATGTCCCCCGCCTCCCCGGGACATGGTCAAAGCTCTCCCGGAGGCGTGAGTTGAAGCTCCTTCTGACAGGGGACTCTGCCAGGCGTTCCCAGCAGACCCTCACAACATGTTTGGGCCTGCCAGGTCTGTCCGGCATCCTCCCCCACCATGGAGCCAACTCATCACCAGGTGGTGATCAGTTGACAGCTCCGCCCCTCTCTTCACCCGAGTGTCCAGAACATGCGGCCGCAAATCCGATGACACAACCACAAAGTCGATCATCGATCTGCGGCCTAAGGCGTCCTGGTGCCAAGTGCACATGTGGACACCTTGTCTGAACAAGGTGTTTGTTATGGACAATCTGAGACGAGCACAGAAGTCCAGTAACAAAACGCCACTCGGGTTCAGATCAGGGGGGCCGTTCTTCCCAATCACCCCTCTCCAGGTCACACTGTCATTGCCAACATGAGCATTGAAGTCACCCAGGAGGACGAGGGAGCCCCCAGAAGGAGCACTCTCCAGCACTCCCTCTAAGGACTCCAAAAAGGGTGGATACGCTGAACTGCTGTTTGGACCATAGGCACAAACAACAGTCAGGATCCGTCCCCCCACCCGAAGGCGAAGGGAGGCTACCCTCTCATCCACCGGGGTAAACTCCAATATACAGGCACTGAGCTGGGGAGCAACGAGAATTGCCACCCCTGCCCGTCGCCTCTCACCATCGGCAACTCCAGAGTGGTAGAGAGTCCAACCCCTCTCGAGAAGACTGGTTCCAGAGCCCTTGCTGTGTGTCGAGGTGAGGCCAACTATATCTAGTCGGAACTTCTCAACCTCGCGCACCAACTCAGGCTCCTTTCCCACCAGAGAGGTGACATTCCATGTCCCTGGAGCCAGTTTATGCAGCCCGGGATCAGACCGCCAAGGTCCCTGCCTCCGGCCGCTACCCAAAACACAATGCACCCGACCCCTTGGCCCCTCCTACAGGTGGTGAGCCCATGGGAAGGGGGTCCCATGTTGCCTCTTCGGGCTGTAGCCGGCCGGACTCCATGGGCAGAGTTCCAGCCACCAGGCGCTCGCCAACGTGCCCACCCCCAGGCCTGGCTCCAGGAGGGGGCCCCGGTGACCCGCATCCGGGCAAGGGAAACGTAGGACCAATGCTGTTCTTCATCATAGGGAGGTCTGGGCTACGCTTCGTCTGATCCCTCCCCTAGGACCTGTTTGCCATGGGTGGCCCTACCAGGGGCATAAAGCCCCAGACAATGGAGCTCCTGGGATCATTGGGACACGCAAACCCCTCCACCACGATAAGGTGGTAGCCCAGGGAGGGGCAAATGGAGATGGGAACTGTGGGAGTTTCAGGCTGGGAAACCGGCCTGGAGATTATCCACGGGTCCAGAATCTGGGTTTGCTCCACCAGATTCCCCCCTCTTTGCCCCTTGCCTTTGGAGCCGGGGCGGCGAAGAGCCTGACCACATAAAATGTTTTCACGCTCGTTGTTTGTCTCTACATAAACATCTGGCACAGATGGAAGGACGGGATGGGGGGCTGTTGGAGACAGAGGGGGTTCTGGAGTGGGAGCACGAGGGGAAGGAACAACTCCCCCCCCCCTTTTTCTGCCAGTTGATTACATCCAAAAATACTATGGCTTGATGCTCCCGTGTCATATAATCAATCCTGCGTTTCACCTCCTGGGAGACGTGGCGGGAGCGAGGGAGGTGGTCAGATCCTTGGATCGGCCCCATTGACTAACAGTACAGCGGCCAAAGGTCAGAACTAAAACCTCAAAACTAAAATATCCAGCAGACAGATTCTAAAGAAAAACGCACCGAGTTGCTGAGTGTAGCTTTCGAACAACCCCAATTAGACCCAATGAAGGAACCAAATAGGCCCCAGAAATACAGTAAAACATATCTGGAAGCTCTGTGTTCATAAATATCTCGGCGCGGCCTCAGATGAGTCAGAATCCTTCTTTTTGGTCAACAGGAAGACATCTTCATCAGATCCTTCCTCAGATTGTAGCAGAGCGGCCAAGACAGACTCCAGTTTTCAGACTCCAGTGAGTGAGATTTCCCAGGAATTGCTCTGTGGCCTTCACCGCTGAGGAGAACTGATGCATCACAGGAAGCACAAAGAAGGCTTGAATCAGTCACAGCGCTGATGATGGACTAATGCCTTCAAAAATGCGTAAAACAATGGGGAAATTCTCTGTTGCCATTAGTGAAGTGCTCTTGAGCAAGGCTTATGACTTCCTGTGCAGAGAGTGAGACTGCACATTCTGAGCGTGGTCTTGGTGTTCGTGACGTTCATCCCGTCTCGATGGGCCAGGAACCCATAATAGGAGAAGAAAAGAGTTTCATCACTGGGATTCCACAACCTCTGTTCACAAAGCAGCCTTTCTGTTGTAAATCTATGAAATCAAAGTGACGTCAGACTTCCTTCACAAGTGACTCAGTCACAGCAGCATGAACAAAGAGAAGAAAAACAGCAACAAAACCCCACAAAACTTGCCGTGACTCCCTTAAATGACAGAATCGCTGCTGTGACTGAGCGGCTCATGAAAAATAGGCTTTAGTGGATGTAATTATCTGTCAGTAAACAGCTGTCAATGTCCACGTTCCTTCCACAGTAACAATTACAATCTCTGTACTCTCCGGTAACAGTATTTGTTCTTCAGTTTAGACCTTCTGACCTGTAAATCTCCTCAGCTTTGCTCTACACCATGAATCGCTGGGCTGTAAATAATCGAATTAACACTAGAAGTCCCAGAGAGGGGCCATTTGGCGTTTTTACCTAGAAAACCCACAAGAGGGCCAAATGGCCCCAAGTCCCCCCTGTGGACACTCATTTTGTTATGGAAATGTGGCTGTTAGTGGCACACAGCCGGAGCCACTTGAACCTGTGTGGGGGAGGGGACATACCTTACAGCTCAGGAGGTTCTTTTGAGAGCAAGCTTTAGTTGTGAGATGGATAAATACCTCAGTGAACATAGCCATAAAGACTTAAACTGGACTATGAGCTGTATGCAGTGGAAAGGATCAACAGGAAGGAAGGGATTGACACACTGACATTTATTGTTAAAAAAAACAACATATTTACAAAGAATGAAAAAGCAACTTTTCCCCAGTTTTGGTGTGGAGGGTTGTTGCAGAAATAATTGTTATTTTTGTGCTAAAAATAGTAAAAAACAAACAAACAAAAAAAAACATTGTTCCTTTCGGCATTTCCCACATGTATATCGGTAGCAGTCAACACAGCGCACAGTTGCATGATTGTTCTTACATTTAATTTTAGCCTGACACTTGGCTGTTTTTCCTAGTTGTGGTGTGGAGGGTTGTTGTCGAAATAATTGTTCCTTTTGGGCCTTTTTCATACCCACGTGGGTTTGAGCCAACTCTCTTGCAAGCTCCAGCAGGAAATCCACCCGTCTCTCCTGCCTCCCGGTGCATAACTGATAGAGCACGTGTGCATTCAGTGCTGCCATATCTATCATGTTATAGAACACTGCTACTGGCCAGCGCCGTGTTCCTGCGCGGACAGTGTACTCTCGCACCATCTGGTCCATGACATCGACGCCGCACTTTGTCGTGTTGTAGTGTGTGATGGTGTTTGGCTTCTTTTTGGTGGTATCCTGTGTCTGAATCATGCTGTGCATGCTGCTGAGAACATATACAGTCTTCTTCTGCTTGGGCGCATACACTGTCAGTGTGGCACCAGTGGTTGAAAATACTTGGGTGGTGAATTCATTGCGGTGCATCTGTCTAGTTGACAGTGGAATTTCACAGGTTCACATTTTAGAATAGAATGTGTTTTTAGTCCTCATTCTCACATTCACACAGAAGTAGCCAACATGACTTCACCACTGTAAGGTGTGACCCCCTCACCCCACACACTGCCACTAACAGTGCGGCGGCGGAGGCTCCACTTGACAAGTGCAGCGCCTTCATTTCAGCACAGATGGACTAACCTCCACCATGGATCTACGGGGGCAGATCTTTTTTCTGATAGCCATCGGTGAGTACCGGACCCATTTGTTAGGCACAGAGACCGTCGCGCTTCTCTCCACGATCGGGAGATTTAGACCGATTACCGGATCAGACCTTATGATCAGACTTTAGGTTTGAAGCGTCTCTTGTGAAATTTACCGCACGTCGCGGTCGTGTTTGGAGGCTATTTTATAAAGGAATCGTTTTGCTTTGAAGGAATTCTCTCTGCATCCTGTCCTCGTCTGTCCTCAGCACGACGTGGATTAAAAGACACCGGAGTCACCTCGGAGTCGCAGAATGTCACTTTAAAACTTGCGCAAACTTTCAACCGAGTGTTCGAGTGCGGCGAACATTCCTAAAACGAAGCGCGATGTTCGTGCAGAGAGCGCAGAGAAGGTCTCACTCTTTTTTTGTCCGTTTTTGACTTCTGGGATAAGCAATGATTATTAAAGCGGCGCTGAAGACTTTAGTTATCTCTTCTGATTGTTGGTTTTCCCCTACAATCGTGACTCAACCTGATGTCTCCTTTTAAACCTTCATGTTTCAGCTGCGTCCTACGCACCCTTCATTCAGAGAGAAGATCAGCAGGATGGTGCCATATAAGTAAACAAACATAAACTGATGGGACAGGATAGATTAGCTGCAGAAGACAAAGACACACACGCGCGTTGAAGGGGGATATTCATGTCAGATATGTGATCGTGCATCCTCGTTCTTCTCCTCCAGTGGCTGACAGTATCTGGCGCTCGCACTCCTTCAACGTCGGCACTGCAGGTGCCAAGATTTTCACTGGCCCAGCTGCAGAAGAGTTCGGCTACCAAGTCCAACAAGCAACAAACCACGAAGGCAAATGGTATGAAACGACTGATGACGCTGGAGTGATTTCCTCCGTGTCACTGTCAGCTGGAAGGTGTTGGATTGCAATACCTCTCGTGTGTCACTGCCAATCCGCGTGTTCTTTAAATGAAGACTTCAAGTAAACAAATGTCAATTTCAAAATGTATTTAGCAAACAGAATCAATTCAAGATACAAATATTACAGAGCTCCGGGCCAGTTCATAACCCTAGCAACAACAAGTCAATTGTCAGGGCATGAAGTCTGACAACCTAACTATCCCTTGGCCCAGTTTATATAGAAAGACATATGTAATTATTGATGCTAATTCAGTCCAATCCAGTCCTTCTTCTTGGGTGACTTCATCTTCTTCTTCCTGCCTCATTTGGTGTTTGTGCAGTCCTTCTCCATTGTCTCCTCAGATGGCCAGGTCAGAGGTCTTATTCCTGTCCAGGAACTTATCAATCACCAGTAAATTATGCTGTCATATTTTACGATGAGGGTCTACCATTTCCTGTCTGCCTGGCTCCAACTGTCTAAGCAGTATTCATGTCAAAGAAGGGTCAACTGACTTGCTTATGTGTATTCCTACTAAAGAGTATATAGTATTCCTAACTTCTAAACTAACTGTAACATAAAACAAAAACATATAGTATAATGCATGCTAATAAGATAAAAGATGCTAACAAGATAAAATAATTCTCTTCAAAGGCACGATGTGGAATTCTGCAAATTAGGCCGCGAAGCGTGGCGCCGAGGGTCGGCGGTGACTTGGAATGAGTGTTTTTATTGTAATGACAGAAGTCAAAGTTAAGTTTTAAGTCTGTTCGTCTTTTCTGGCCCACTGTTGAAACATAGGAGAGCAGCAATCTAGGGCCCATGGAGGCGGACGGGCAGCAATATTTGCATAAATAACTCATCATCGTGGTTTATGTTTAAACCAAGGTGATTAATGTGCCAGTACGATCATGTATCAGCATTCAAGTCTTTACTTTTCGTTGCTGATGCCAGATTATTAAATCTCTTACAGGCCAGATTTTTAGCAGAACCTCCACCAGTTTAAGAATGACATAAGAACTTTTTTGGGAAGTTCCACAGGCTTATTTTTCCTCGGAAGTCTCCAGCAAGGACTGTCGAAACTGGATGTTGCGTCATCTTATCAGCAGCGTTCAGGGCCTCACCGGCCTGTAACCAGGCCTCCAAAAGCAGGTTCAGCAGAAGGGAACAGAAAGACTGTGTTCTGAGCCGTAATGCCTGTATTTAAACGCTCTTCCACGTCCGAACCCGGCCTTGTTTTCCACCCTTGATGACGCCGCTGTGGAGACGACGGTGTCTGCTTTTCATTCAGACGCTCAGGCCGCCTCCTCTGATCCTGCGAAGTGAAGGGATGCTTTAAAAATCCCCTAACTTTTCCCCACGGGAGGACGACATCGGTGGTTTGCCCCGAAATGCTGACATGTTAGCATACCGACGGTGCGACTGGCTGTCAGAGCACCAGCGTTCTGAAACCCAGAGGTTGGCGACGCTGGCGTACCTGTTCACCGTTAGTGTCAGAAGGAGAGTGTTGTAAAAGGCTTGTCATGTTTGTAGTAGAGCTCATATTCAAATGGCACTGAGGGCCCTACTTATCTGTAACAGCTAGGTGACGAGTAACTTCTCATCGGTGATGTGTTGTTGAGTCTACCACACTCACTGTCTGGAGGAGTATCCTGCTTGTGTAAATGAGGGATATGAAGTGATTAATGCGGTAAATTCCCATGTCACTGACCAGTGTATGGCAGACAGCAGGGCACTATACAAGGGAACAAAGCTTTGGCATTGTGTGTTTGCCACTTATGCAGCTATAAGAAGTGTATTTTTAGTAATTGAGCATGAATTGTTCGAGCAAAATGATGTTTTGGACCTGTTTATATGGGTTTTTACAGCCTGGGCTGGGATTTCAGTCCATTTTAACTGTGTGAAAATTCACCACATCACACCACAGCATGTTGTAACACTTTCCTGTTAAAACCTAACAAGCTCTGTAAAATAGAGTTTGTGGCATCTTGCCGATTCTGCACGAGCCCGTCTCGCTCTCCCCGCCGTTGTTTCCGAGAGGATGACATGCTGTTTCCCACAGGCTCCTGGTCAGCGCTCCGTGGAGCGGTTACACCCGAAACAGAAAGGGAGACGTTTACAAGTGTCCCCTTTCTGAATCCAGGAATAGCTGCGACAAGCTTAATCTCCAAGGTGAGGTGTGGCGCTTTCGTGTTTGACCTTGACCTCTCTGTTATACAAACGCAAACACTGACCACCTGAACCTGTGGGAACGCCAGTCTTGATTTTTTTTAAATTTGATTTTGTTACAGACTCTCTCAGTATTCCAGATGTTAAAAACATCAACATCAACATGTCCCTGGGCTTGACTCTCACCCAGAAGCCTGACGGCACTGACCTGCTGGTACGTGTGAATTCATCTCATGTGACCTGCAGTCAAAGACACACTCGGCTCTTCTACCTTGGCTGCGAGCATCCTGGGTCCTTTTTAAGGCACTGACCAACCCGGTGTCCCCTTCTGCTCTGTGACAGATGTGTGGGCCTCTGTGGGCGCAGCAGTGTGGCAGCCAGCAGTTCTACCCTGGGATATGTGCAAGACTGACCCCCCTCTTTCAGCCTCAGTCTGCGTTCTCACCTGCTGTCCAGAGTAAATGACTGAAACCATTCCTCATATTCCTGACCCGTGACTTACAGGAGAATGCAGAAAAAGCTCCAGCGCTTCTCACGTCTCGATTTTCCCAGAGTGCGGCGGACCCATGGACATCGTGATCGTTCTGGACGGCTCCAACAGCATCTACCCCTGGGAGCCGATGACGGCCTTCATCCAGAAGTTAATACCCACCCTTGACATCGGGCCACAGACCACCCAGGTAAGAGCGGCAAGGGGGTCCCAGATGTCCGGGGTCGATCTCTGGGTCCTTTATTTTGCGTTCCTCTCCAGGTCAGCGTCATCCAGTACGGCGTCGATCCCAAGTTTGAGTTCAGACTGAACGAATTCAGGAATAAAGAAGACATGCTGAGCGCGGCGTCCAGGATCACGCAAATGTACGGGTACCTCACGAATACCTTCCAAGCCATTCAGTACGCCAGGTCGGTTTGCTGCCTCACTCCTTCGGTCCTGGTTTGGTCTCTGTTTTCTTATTCGTTGACTAATTCCCGCATCTGCCTGCTTGCTGCCGCCAGTCAGCGGGGCTTCCACCCGAGCAGCGGCAGTCGCCCGGGGGCCGCCAAAGTCATGGTGGTCGTCACCGACGGGGAATCTCACGACAACGGTTTCAGGGAATCGGTCATTGCCGAGTGCAACGAGAAAGGCATCACCAGATTCGGCATAGCTGTAAGTGACGATGCACGCTCAGCGTTTGAGACACGAGCGTGCACTCAGAAGGCGAGCTCACGTCTTCTGATCGGTCTGGGGGCGTTTCCAGGTGCTGGGTTACTACACAAGAAACAACATCGACACGGAAAACCTGATCAAAGAAATCAAATCCATCGCCAGCGAGCCCACGGCGAATTACTTCTTTGACGTGTCAGACGAGGTGGCTCTGTCCAACATCGCCGGGACTCTGGGAGATCGCATCTTCAACATAGAAGGTTCGACTCTTTGCCGATTTCCAAAGAGGTCGGGGTGAGACGTTAGAATCAGCAGCAGCATGGCGTGACATGTCCCCATGCCACTGTTCCCATCAGGTACAGGCAAGGGAGGAGACAACTTCAAAATGGAGATGTCGCAGGTGGGATTCAGCGCTCACTACTCCAGCCAACAGGTACGGAGTCCCGCCCCGTTCGCTTCCGCGGCCCACGGGATCCTCTCTCCCACACACTGGGGACGGCGCTGCTGCGTGACACGTTTCAAACGTGCTTGAGGAAGTCTGGAATGAATCAGAGGCCAATGCGTTGCAGTCGGAGCGTTGAATGTGTGAAGTGAATGAAAGCAGCCAGTCTGTCGATGAGTGAGTGGCACCATGTGAAGGAGCAACAGTCAGAATGACACATGTGGCCACTGTATGACGATGTGCTGCGCTTATCTGCCGCTCAGCTGCACGGACAGAAGCTATTTTTAACAATGGTCAGACTCTAGTTTTATCAGTTTTAGGCAGCTGCTGGTTTTTGTTGTTCCACATTGAAAACAGGGACGTTCCAGGCCCTCTGCTGGTTAATGTTTTCTTTTTTGTTGTTGTTGGTTCAGGATGTGATGATGCTGGGAGCGGTGGGAGCCTACTCCTGGAGCGGGACCGTGGTCCACCAGAGAGGGTCCACCGTGGACATTCTGCCCTCCTCGGCCTTTGAGGAGACGCTTCAAGACAAAAGTCACAGCTCATTACTGGGTAACACACTGAGCTGCTCAGTTCATAAAAGAGTTAGATTTAATTAATATGAAAAACAAAAGGTCACCCTGGAGCAAAGGCAACAAAACTAAACTTGCTTTTGTTAATTCCATTCTAAATGCACAGCAGAATTAGAGGGAAATAGAGCTCGTGTTTAATCTGAAACGTATTTGAACATGCCCAGACCGTGTCAGCCAGTGACGTTGGCGTGCGTGTTGAGGCAGGACGGCAGACAGCAATCATTACAGTCGAACCAACAAACAGGGAACAGTTCAGCCACCACAGAGCCCGTTTATATGAACACAAACCCCCATAACTAGGATGGTTACGTGCACTTTCCTGGATGTGATGCTACCTCCATGGTTCTGTATCAAACTAGGAAACTCTTGAGTTCAGAAAAGCAGCTAAAACCACGTTTATCGTCGGTGATTTCCAGGTTATTCAGTCACCAGCTTGAATGATGGTCGCACGCAGTATTTTGTGGCCGGTGCACCACGCTCCAACCACACCGGCCAGGTCATAGTCTACACCGTCAGCACCCAGAAGCAAACAACGGTCATCGACTCGGAAAGAGGCAAACAGGTGCTCATATCAGAGAACGTGCTGTTCATCATTTCAGGGTATAAAAAGTTAAAGCTAACCGGGCTTGTTGCTCTCTTAGATCGGGTCCTACTTCGGGAGCGTCCTGTGCTCTCTGGATGTGGACAGCGATGGCGTGACAGACCTGCTGCTGGTCGGGGCACCGATGTTCATGAGTGAGATGAAGAAAGAAGAAGGCAGGGTCTACATCTTCTCCGTCACCAAGGTAACAGACAGCAATGCTGGTCAACCAAGCCCTCTGTCCCTCCGACCGTACTGCTCTCTAGCATTTAACCGTCTTTCTGAAGGGCATATTGAACGAGCAGGGATTCCTCAGCGGCCCCTCCCCGACCGAGGACGCTCGTTTTGGGATGGCTATCTCCGCTATCCCTGACCTGGACCTGGACGGGTACAGCGATGTTGTAGTTGGAGCGCCACTAGAGGACAACCAAAAGGGCGTAATCTACATCTACAATGGGGAGAAAAGGACGTTGAATAAAGAGTTCTCACAGGTATGGAAGGATTTGCTGTGGTCACCTGTGTTTGGTCTCATGCTCACGAGTCATGAGATATACGACTCCCTTCCAGAGAGTCCTCGGCTCCAGCCTGGATCCAAAGTTGCAGTATTTTGGAAGGTCTTTAGATAGCTTCAAGGATCTGAATGGCGATAGTCTCCCTGACATCTCTGTTGGTGCTTACGGCAAAGTGGTGCAGCTCTGGTGAGTGTGACAATCACGATGCGCAAGCAGAACGTGTCATACACGTGGCTCATCTATTTTTACTCTGCTGTTTTCAGGTCCAGAGGTGTAGCAACTATCAGTGCTGCGGGTTCATTCAACCCCGATACAATCAACATCTTGGACAAACCCTGTGACATTAATGGACGCAAGCATTCCTGTTTTACCACCAGGCTCTGCTTCAGCGCCACGTTCAGGCCCAACAATCCCGTCGGGCCCGTCGGTAAAAGAACTGTTCACCCCCTCCTGTTAGCGGCACGACAAATTGTATTACATTGTTCTTTCCAAGTGTTTGGCAAAAAAGTTTTGTCTGAAGTTGCAACGAAGGATATAAAACTGCTGTTTTTGATGAAAACCAAGACAGACAAGACCAGCAGTTGCTAACCAAGCTAGCTGGCTGTTAGCTTTACTTGTGATGCAAATGTCTAGTCTAACTTTGTCTAGTCAACTAATTTGTAGATGATTTCAGTGCCCATCTGCGTCACGCTTTTGTCACAGATCTGTCCTACACGTTGACTCTGGACGCCGACTTGCAGGCCTCACGGGTGACGTCAAGAGGACTGTTCACCAAAAACAACGAGCGGTTCCTCACAGAAAAGAAAAAAATATCATCCACAGAGCTGTGTCTGCCTTTTGATGTCTACGTCCAGGTGAGATATATTAAAATAATCAAGCTTTGCGCTCATCTGAACATTTTATTTCTACATGAATGTTGTAAACCACCTCACGATCTCCCGTTGGGCCTCTTTAGGAGACTCCAGATTTTGTGAACTCCCTCAGCCTGAAGGTGGAAGTGGAGCAGCAGAACACAGACGTGAACCCCGTCCTGGATCGCTCCGCTGTCAGCGCCTGGGAATTCTTTGTAAGAAACTGAGCAGTGACTCCGTCTCTGCATCTCCCATTGTGTTTCTTTTTTTTACGTGTATCTCCAGGAATGAGAGCAGAAGACATGTCTGTTGTTTGTGACTATTTGAGATGACTCAGATGATTGCTGGCTTTTGAAACTTGAACTTTTCCTCAGTCACGCGAGGCCTCAGATACCCGCGTGTTGTGTTTTTTTGGCCTCTGAAACTCGGGTCTGACGCGGCCTCCTGTGCTATTTCAGATCCCCTTCACCAAAGACTGCGGCTCAGACGACGTGTGCACCAGCGACCTGGTGCTGAGCGTGAGCTCCAACAATAGGCCACCAGGTGAACCTCACAAATTGTTATTCACACCGTGTTGCTCCTCGTTCTGGGGACATTTTATGGAGCTAAAGCTGTTGACGGGTAACCTGCACGTCGGAATTATATTGACTCTGAAATGGCTCCACCTAGAGGCCGCCAAAGGTGCCAAATCAACTCTTTTGGAAGTCGGCCTTGAATGCTGGGATTCATTCAGGAGGGTTCTTCAGCCTGTGCAGGAGCTTTAGAGCTCATTAGATGATTGGGTCAAACATACATATCGCTTTTTACCACGTCCGCATGTTGTTGCAGCTCTTCGCCCGCCGTCATCGGCGCCAACAACCCAGAACTGTCCTTCCAAGTGGTCGTGAAGAACAAAAAGGAGAGTGCGTACAACCCTCAGGTGTTGGCCACCTTCTCCAGCAACCTCTACTACTCGTCCGTGTTTCCCCCGTGAGTAAGAGGATCCTCCAGCGTCTCTCAACGGGCCTGACCTTAACAGGACGACGGCTTTAAAGCACTCGACTGTGTTAGAATTTGCTCTCTTCTAAACACCAGTTATGCATCTACAGACGGACGGAGTAAAGTGCAGCTTGACTCAAGCTCAGACTGTCACCTGCCACGTGGGATATCCAGCATTAAGGACCGACCAAGAGGTGGGTGCACGGGAAGTGGAGCGTTTATTATTGTTGCTCATTGAGTTTGCGAAGTGATCTGCAACGTCGTCTGCTGTCTTTACAGATAAATTACAATCTGCAGCAAGTGCAGAACAAGGCTGAGGTGAAATTTGAGGCGAAAAGGTAAACGTAGTTTCATTTTAATACAATAAACCCGAAATCCCAGGTTAAAAGTCCCTTCCTGTCTTTCTCTACAGCGACGGTAAAGAGGAAAAGCCCGCAGACAACAATGTGGCCATTTCCATCCCGCTGGTCTATGACACAGGCGTTATTCTCTCCCGGTGATTTCACTTTTCATTGTTTCAGTTCATCACACATTGTTAAAGTTTCTCATTAAGTCTTGTTTTTAGGGAATCAAATATCAATTTCTACGTGGTGGATTCTCCCCCTCCACCAAAAACGGCCATAAAAACATTTGACGACATCGGCCCAGAGTTTAACTTTACCGTCAAGGTTTGCCAGGCAAAACTTTGTGTCAGCATAAATTATCAGACTTCTTTTTAATTTAAAAATGTTTCAAAAATGGCATTTTTAGGTTTCAAGAGGGACCTTCCCTGTCAGCCTCCTGTACCTGGCCATCGCTCTGCCCATGACCACCAAGGGTGGAAATGAGCTTCTGTACGTGACCAGACTGGACACGGATGTGAGTGTTTTTAAGTCTGTCAGCAGTTCTGGAGGTTGGTTTTCTGTCCAATGGAGCTAAGAAGGATCTTTGGCTTCCCCTACAGGGAGGTTCTGTCAGCTGCGACTCCAGTAGCCTGGTTGACCCTCTGAAGCTCAGCACAAAGAGCCACACACAGACCTTCTCTCCGGAGAACCTACGACAGACAGACAAACTGGTCAGTTTTCCTTTAATCTCCTTTGTTCTTAGAGTGTAAATGCAGTTTTTTCCCCCTGTAAAAAAGTGTTTTATCTTCCAGGACTGCAAGAGTGTGAAATGCAAGTACATCAAATGCATCCTCAAAGACATTGAGGTCAATAGCAACTACTTTGTGAAGGTTAAAACGAGGATCTGGATCGGCACGTTCATCACGGTGAGCACTCTTGGCGCGACTCTTACAGCTGGGTGTTGTTTTTTATTCATCACCGTTCATGATTCGGTGCCGCTGACACATTGTCTGTGCTCTGGGATGCTTGACAGGCCACCTATCAGAGCACTGAACTGACCCCCAGCATCAGTGTGGAGACCACCAACCCTGATCTGCTCCTCATCAACCCCAAACCTCCCAGTAGGGTCATTTTAATGTCACAGTTTTGGTCCTGGTGGTATAGAAACTTATTATATTGAACAACCTCATTTTTAAAAGTTCTACTCATCTGTGTTTAAACACACTCAGAACCGGTTAGACGTACAGGTGAGACGGTAAATGACCTCTGCTGCTCCGCAGGTGGTGCTGGCAGTCAGTAAACCTGGAGAAAAGGGCGACATCCCTGTGGCTGTGATCGCTCGCAGCGTCATTACTGGACTGGTTCTGTTGGCTCTGTCTGTTGGACTGCTCTGGAAGGTAAGAAGTCATATTTACCAACGTACACAGATACATTTCGTTACAGTCAGATAAACATCAGAGTCGAACCAAAGGCAGCTAATTGCGTAAATGAATTTTTATAATAACCAGCGAATTCTCCTTTGCAGTTTGGCTTTTTCAAGAGAAAGTACCAGCAGCTCCAGAAGGAGGCCGACGACGACCAGCCGAGCCGACCTCATGACAACGAAGTTCTGTGAGCCGGAGAGGGAAAACTGCAGCTTTTCCTCCTTCCTGGACTGGTTCCGTTATCGATCCTGGTCCTTGCAAAGCAGAAAAGGCCTGTCGCTCGCTCACTGGAGGTTGGGTGCTTTGATGAAATGGAAGCTGTTGTGGTGGTATGGACTCTCCGCTCACAGTTTCTCTATGCACTGAATTTGTCACAGCCCCTTTTCCCCAGTTCCCTCCTGTCCCAGTACTTTTCCACTGCCCTGCTCACGCCACACCCTCTGATCACCACACCTGCTCTCAGTCACTGATCACACACCTGCCCTCACTCATCAATCAGCTCACCTACCAGTGTATATATTCTCCAGCCTCACACTCACTCAGGGGGAGATTGTTCTTCTGCTTTCATGCGAGACTTTCCAGCGTTGTTTCCCTGCTGGATTACCCGTTACCGACCCTGCCTGTCTTCGTTCTGCCTGCCTTGCCTGTTCCCCGGACAACCTACCTGCTTTCTGCCCGTGACTACGACTTCTGCCTCAGCGCCTCTGGTTCCTGTCTGCTCACCTGTTTTTGACTTCTCCGCCCGGCCCGACTTCGCTGCTGCTCGTCCCACTCCCCGAGCCTGCAACCCATAGACTTTGTGTGGGCCCGGAGCCTGAAGAACGGACTATTTCCTGTGTTTCCTTGTCTGCCTGAGTTCCTGTTTATAAAAGGCATTACTACGGTCCAGCTTTCCAGAGTGCTGCATTTGGGTCCAAACTGCACCCGTCACAGTACAATCTGGCCATACATGTTCTGTCACGGAGGGGGGTGATCAGGACCCGAACGCAGGCCAGGACACGGTGGTAAAATGGTCGACCAAGCTTTATTAACAGGGGGGAGGGAGCACACAAGGAACACTGAGCACACGAGGGCAGCCCTCCAGGGCTGCAGAGCACACGAGGGACACAAGGGCAACCCTCCAGGGCTGCGGGACGGCCCTCCAGGGCTGCGGGACGGCTCCAGGGCGCAGGGAACAGGGGCAGCCCTCCAGGGCTGCAGAGGGCACAGGGAGAAACGAATCTGGAGCTGCCCCCCCAGGAGACACGACGCAGGGCGGCCCCCCAGGAGACACGACGCAGGAGCGGCCCTCCAGGAAAACACGAAGCTGGAGCAGCCCTCCAGGGCGCAGGGAACATGGGCGGCCCTCCAGGAAACCCGAAGCTGGAGCGGCTCTCCAGGAGACAGATCAGCAGGAGCGGCCCTCCAGTAGACGCAGAGCAGCAGCACACGACAAGGGAGACGAACAGACAGCCTCGAGACCACCAGACACACTGACAAGACTAACAGCACCACAACACGAACAGAACACCCTGGCACTGACAGGCAGGTGCAACCTGCTTTAATCGGCAGCCCAATGTAAATTGCCTACAGGTGCGCCTGCCAGCAGTGCCAGCTGTAACCAATTGTGCACCACACCACCCCCTGCAGCACAATGACCGACACAAGTGCGCCTATGGCTTCCAGCCGCCGCTGTTCCCAGCCCTGGAGAAGGAAGCTTCCTGTCTGTCCGTCGAGGCTTTTATCCGCCGTTGCCGCCGGACCTGGACCCAGGCCAGGGCTGCTCTCCTACGAGCAGCTGACCGTTACTCGACGGCAGCCAACCGCCGTCGCTCCCGGGCTCCCAATTACCTGGTGGGGCAGAAGGTATGGCTCTCGACCCGAGACCTTCCCTTGAGGGTGGAGTCCAAGAAGCTGGCTCCTAAGTTCATCGGGCCGTTTATTATCGAGAAGGTCATCAACCCTGTGGCTGTCAGGCTCAAGCTGCCCCGTGCCATGCGGATCCACCCAACCTTCCATGTCTCCAGGATCAAGCCGGTTCGAGAGAGTCCGTTGATGCCTGCTTCTCAGCCGCCACCACCTCCACGGATTATTGATGGGGGTCCTGCCTTCACAGTTCGCCGCCTGCTGCGCTCCCGCCACCGTGGAAGGGGTCTTCAGTATCTCGTAGACTGGGAGGGATACGGCCCAGAGGAGAGGTCATGGGTCCCAGCCCGTCACATCCTGGATGCGCAGCTCATCTGCGAGTTCCATCACTGTCACCCTGACCAGCCCAAGATCCCCAATGCTGGTGGGGGTGCCAATTTAGAGACTCTGTCCTCCCTGTCATCCGAGGCTTCCAGCGACGAGGACGAAGAGGAAGCTGAGACGGAGGCCTCGGAAGAATTTTAGCCCTCCTCCAGGCCCCCCTCCACCCACCCGGCTCAGCTTGGACTTTGTTTTTGGGACGTCAGGGGCCGTCCCTTGAGAGGGGGGTTCTGTCACAGCCCCTTTTCCCCAGCTCACACCACACCCTCTGATCACCACACCTGCTCTCAGTCATTGATCACACACCTGCCCTCACTCATCAATCAGCTCACCTACCAGTGTATATATTCTCCAGCCTCACACTCACTCAGTGCCAGATTGTTCTTCTGCTTTCATGCGAGACTTTCCAGCGTTGTTTCCCTGCTGGATTACCCGTTACCGACCCTGCCTGTCTTCGTTCTGCCTGCCTTGCCTGTTCCCCGGACAACCTGCCTGCTTTCTGCCCGTGACTACGACTTCTGCCTCAGCGTCTGTGGTTCCTGTCTGCTCACCTGTTTTTGACTTCTCCGCCCGACCCCGACTTCGCTGCTGCTCGTCCCACTCCCCGAGCCTGCAACCCATAGACTTTGTGTGGGCCCGGAGCCTGAAGAGCGGACTATTTCCTGTGTTTCCTTGTCTGCCTGAGTTCCTGTTTATAAAAGGCATTACTACGGTCCAGCTTTCCAGAGTGCTGCATTTGGGTCCTAACTGCACCCGTCACAGAATTAATAAATGTGGAGACTGTTTATTCCTGAATGACACCAGGCTGTAGAGGCCACTTGTTGCGAGGGTGAACTGGTAACACCTTCACGGTTTATATTGTGACATGAACACTGTATCCAGTCAGACATTGACTGCCAACTCTGGCTCTCAGGGTTTTCTTACTTTAAACTTTTGCTATTATAATTCCTATCTTAGAGAACTATGACTTCTCTGTAAATACTGTAACATAAAATGATGGTGTTTCATTTGGGTCTTACATGAAAAGCTATGAGACAACACGATTCTGCTGGAGTTGCTACTTTTATTGTATAATGTGTAGTTTGGAGATTTTTTTTTTTTTTTTTTACCACATATAGTAGATCATGTCAGGTACAAATGTTTTTGAAAACAAATTAAATTTTCTTTCAAAACTGAGGCTACGATCTGCTGATTAAGTTTGTGGGTGATTTGATTTAAATCTGATGTTGGTCCAAACCTGCAGATTTTCCCTTTACTGCTGCAGTATGAAAAACAAATAAAGTTTCTAAAATAATCATTCAGTCAGTCATTCAATCAGTCATTTTACTGTCCTTTTTACTGTCGCTATTTTATTGACGCTGTTGTAGGCCAGGTTCTTGTGTATTACCACCACCTCACCACTAAGTGGCAGCATAATGCAGCTGTCCTGCTCGCCGCTCTTTTAACAACCTCAATATATCCCTACTCCAATTAAAACACCATATTTCCTCATTCATCCTAAAATGTCTCCTTCTCTTGTCCTGTCTTGCCTTGTGTTGGCTCCTGTCAGTTCCTCCTGGAACTCTGTCAAATAACTTGATACTGCATGCAACCCCACTTGGACCGCTTCTCTTCAGGCATCAGGGACAGTTTTATATTTTCCCTCAAATCTCCTCTCGCATTTTTGTAACTGTCAAGTTCCCCCTCTTTGTCCCTGGACTCTTTTGCAATATGTTTCTGGTTGTTTTACTTACGCCTGAGCCAACAACACCACCCAGCAGACTCTCCAGCTTTCACTTTTCTGGAACTGGCAAGTTGAACTATGTTACTTGTCTGTAATAAGTAGCATATTTCTGTTAGCTTGGGCTCATTTCCTTGTTGTGGAGTGGGATATTGCAGAATCGGATAAATTGGCCTGTTTCACAACTCTTTTTTTTTTTCCGGCAATCTTGTGAAATCTCCTTTGGAATCCAGGTACATTCCATGTGCACTGGGAGTTGTGTGGAAATCGTGGATGAAATCAGTGGATATAGAAACACCTTTGTCAGCCCATCCCGGCAGGAAATGCCTGCAGATGAGTGTCAGCCACGGCCAAACTACTGACCTTGCATGATGGCTCGCAAATTGCTGCAAACGTCATGAATCTGAAATTATGTCATAGGAAAACTGCGGGTCTTTTCTTTCCCCAGCTCACCAGCTTTACATAAATCTGGGCTGTAATCCTCAGCGGTGTCCTTGTAATTGCTGTAGCTTTTAAAAAAGACTTTAAAGAGGATTGTCATTAACTTGACAAATGATCGAGGAGATGGCATGAAGGGGGGCGTCGAGTCATGAATTTTTCACATAATGGGTTTGATTAGGAAAGTTTGGACATTTTCCTTTGCATGTTTGAAAAAGGCGCAAGAAGTGGGATCCATTAAACCCCCCCTGACCGTTTTTAATAGATGATAGTGGAAATATCAATTTCCAATAATAATAAAGGTCATCTGTCATGGCTTTGCTGTGGATCTGAAGCGTGACTCCTTGGTGACAGTGGCAGAGAGGAGGACTTGGACCAAACTGCTGGCTCCTCTGGACAATGTCAGACATCCTGCACACCGTCCTCAGCAACCAGAGAAGCTGCTTCGCTGACAGGCTGCTGCTCCAGAGGAGGAATACCAACAGACTGAAGAATTCCTTTGTACCCCCCGCCTCCCCCGTGCCATCAAACTGTACAATTCCACAGTGGGTGGTATTGGGGGGCAGGGGGAGGACGCAGGACGCAGTACCCAGGGCTGAGGAAGTACACTGATGCATCATGACCACCATCATCATCACTATTACAATACTAATTGTATGAATACACACCAGATTATTCATGAGTTACTTAATAATTGAAAGGACTTCAACCACTATTGCTGCTATTCTATCTATCATCTGTCTGTCTGTCTGTCTGTCTGTGAGCTGACTGGGACACATTCATCTGCTGATCCTCTTCTGGTGGCTTTGGGACGCTGGCCAGCACTTTAAAGTTGATCTAGCGGCCAGAAATGTTCGGGAAAAGTCCCTCAGCCGTCCAAAGGCCCGTCTCACAAACACACGTATTGAATGACATTTAAAAAAAATGTTGACAGAAGTAGCTGTTGTCACAAATAATGACCTTTTTCAGTCCAAATCAGAGGAGATGGATGATTAACTGTTACAATCAGAAGGCAGGAAACCATCGTGCTGCAGCTGAACTAACGGATCCCTCAGCCTGACGCGCCAGGTGCGTAATGTTTTATTCTATTACTGCCACTTAAAGCTAATGCTTCAGGCTCATGGATACGTGGTAGCTTGTTTTTTCTGAGATGACGGACCACCTGATATGTGCTTTAACGGCGGGCATTCCCACAGTCCGTTTAGTTCAGAGCTGTAACCAGAGTTCCGCTGAAGAGGTCGCGCAAGGACTTCCGAGGGACCTGTGCGCGCCAGAGTGTGTATGTACGTGTGTGCGTTTCATTCAATGAAATGCAACACCCTGCTCCTCAGTCTGAAGCCTCTCAAAAAGGTTTGATTATATTTAAAAGCTTGACCCGGGAGAGAAACTCAAACAACTGTCTGTTCTAATATTAGCAGGCAGGCTGCGGGCTACTATGAATTCTATTATTGTCTGGGCTCGGATGTATTCCAAGAGGAAACTCTCATCAAAAGATTTACACTTTTGTCTGCAGTTGGTGGAAAAAATATCAGTTACCACGGAATAGAGACATTAATAAAGACGTCCGGAAAGGTATGTTGGCTGCGGGGCCGTTTGTTTAATTATACAGTAATAAAACACTGACATATAAATACACGTTCACATTGGTATTGTTATCATTATTACAGTTGTTGTTATTGTTCCCATTCAACTGTGTTTTTATATCACACATGAAGCCCTGTAAGCCTTGTTTTTAATTGCCACATTCCTTTATTATTATGGCGAGAGAAAGTTGCTTGTAACCATCAGGATTGAGAGAACTTTGGTAAGGAGAAAAAAAATCTCCCCACCCCTACAGAAGAGGAGCCCGCCCACCAGAGACAGTCAACCCCAGACCCCTTATAGATTTAAAAAGAGACGCTGCATTCTCAGACTGACACTTATTCAACACTGCCACCGTAAGAAGATTACTTTTGCGCTGCCTGTGTCAGATACGTACTTCACTTTGCCGCTCCATCATGTTTGGGATGCTGAAACACCACCTCCACCCGGGCATTTTGCTCTTGTTCATGTGGCTTTGTCACCTCATGGAACATCAAAAAGTTCAAGGTAAGCCCTCCGCATCAGTCTTCCTCTTATTCTGTCCTTTTCTTTCCTGACCCAAACTTCGGCTTCTGTCAGACTCAGAGGGCGTCTCAGTGCCGAGCGGCACATTTAGAACCACTGGCAAACTTTTCATCATCAAAATTCCTCTCTCCTGTTTCTTTCTTCTGCTGGGGGGAAAAACCCTGCACGCATCCGACGGTGCGTGCGTAAAGCGTCCATAAAACAGGTGCCATATGGGACACTTCAAAGTGAGTCTACATGGCAAGTTTTGCAGCTCTCGCCAGGCGCGCTGTAAAGCCGCCACGCTGTTGTCGGAGGCTGTTTCAGCTCCTCTCAGTACCTGATCATATTCGATCTGTGTTTAAACTGAAAAATAGTAAGGATGTTAATATTAATAACTTGAATAAATATCCAGCAGGATTTTCCCGACTACGTATTTTATACGTTTTGCGATCTTTGCCATCCCCGATGTAGTAAATAAAGGCTTCAAACATCTCAATAACTTCAGAGCCATTACTGAATTTAAAAAAATGATCTTATTTTCGAGAAGCACCTCAGTTAATCGCCACTTTATGCCCTGTTCGCTCTACGTCGGCTGGATCAACTATATCATTGGGAGCTAATATGCGTAAAATGAAGTTTACAATGATTTGGTAACAAGCAGGACATCGTTTGGAGCTCATTGGTGTCCGGCGCCGGTGTGTTTTCCGAAAATCCCTGTTTTTCTGCTTGGGAATTGATGCCATTTCACACTGTCTAGACGCTCCACTTTCTTATGCAGGCTTTAGGAGTAACGCTAACCCCTGAAAATTATTCAGACTTTTGTGGTTGTCCTCTGGGCTGTCAGTCACATGTGAGTTAGGCAAGTGTTAAGTCTCGCAAAAGAAAAAGAAGAGAAAAAAAGAAAAGAAAAGGAAAAAAAATCAGACAAAACGCTGCTGGGAGGGCGGAAAGGGAGGGAGGGAGCGTCTCGGATAATACGGGCTGTGAGTCCTGTGCGTCTGGGTCAGCGGTTTCAGACGGGCAACATGCGACATTCGAGCTGTTTTCTCTGTTTACAGCTGGAAACTGCTGGTTGCAGCAGGGAAAGAACGGAAGGTGCCAGGTGCTCTACATGCCCGGGATGAGCAGGGAGGAGTGCTGTCGGAGCGGGAGACTGGGGACTTCCTGGACCGAGGAGGACGTCCCCAACAGCACGCTCTTTAGATGGATGATCTTCAATGGCGGAGCTCCCAATTGCATACCTTGCAAAGGTGGAGGTGCACTCATTTCCCCTTTGTTTTCTCACAATGCACAATCATTCCGCTTTCCCAGTGATGGGCCGAGCTTGATGTTCACCGTTGTAGCGCGTCAGAGTTGGCTATTTGAACGCGCGAAGGCGAAAATGTCCCCTCGCATGACATAACGCAGTCCTTTGAATCGTAGAAACCTGCGACAATGTTGACTGCGGCCCCGGGAAGCGATGCAAGATGAACAGGAGGAGTAAGCCGCGCTGCGTTTGCGCCCCAGACTGTTCCAACATCACTTGGAAGGGACCCGTCTGCGGCACCGACGGGAAGACCTACAAGGACGAGTGCGCGCTGCTAAAGGCTAAATGCAAAGGACACCCTGACCTGGATGTACAGTACCAGGGAAAGTGCAAGAGTAAGAAACATTGCGAGTACATTTGCCAAATGTTAATACCCTTTTCTGTGTTTCACTTTGCCGCTCCATCATGTTTGGGATGCTGAAACACCACCTCCACCCGGGCATTTTGCTCTTGTTCATGTGGCTTTGTCACCTCATGGAACATCAAAAAGTTCAAGGTAAGCCCTCCGCATCAGTCTTCCTCTTATTCTGTCCTTTTCTTTCCTGACCCAAACTTCGGCTTCTGTCAGACTCAGAGGGCGTCTCAGTGCCGAGCGGCACATTTAGAACCACTGGCAAACTTTTCATCATCAAAATTCCTCTCTCCTGTTTCTTTCTTCTGCTGGGGGGAAAACCCTGCACGCATCCGACGGTGCGTGCGTAAAGCGTCCATAAAACAGGTGCCATATGGGACACTTCAAAGTGAGTCTACATGGCAAGTTTTGCAGCTCTCGCCAGGCGCGCTGTAAAGCCGCCACGCTGTTGTCGGAGGCTGTTTCAGCTCCTCTCAGTACCTGATCATATTCGAGCTGTGTTTAAACTGAAAAATAGTAAGGATGTTAATATTAATAACTTGAATAAATATCCAGCAGGATTTTCCCGACTACGTATTTTATACGTTTTGCGATCTTTGCCATCCCCGATGTAGTAAATAAAGGCTTCAAACATCTCAATAACTTCAGAGCCATTACTGAATTTAAAAAAATGATCTTATTTTCGAGAAGCACCTCAGTTAATCGCCACTTTATGCCCTGTTCGCTCTACGTCGGCTGGATCAACTATATCATTGGGAGCTAATATGCGTAAAATGAAGTTTACAATGATTTGGTAACAAGCAGGACATCGTTTGGAGCTCATTGGTGTCCGGCGCCGGTGTGTTTTCCGAAAATCCCTGTTTTTCTGCTTGGGAATTGATGCCATTTCACACTGTCTAGACGCTCCACTTTCTTATGCAGGCTTTAGGAGTAACGCTAACCCCTGAAAATTATTCAGACTTTTGTGGTTGTCCTCTGGGCTGTCAGTCACATGTGAGTTAGGCAAGTGTTAAGTCTCGCAAAAGAAAAAGAAGAGAAAAAAAGAAAAGAAAAGAAAAAAAATCAGACAAAACGCTGCTGGGAGGGCGGAAAGGGAGGGAGGGAGCGTCTCGGATAATACGGGCTGTGAGTCCTGTGCGTCTGGGTCAGCGGTTTCAGACGGGCAACATGCGACATTCGAGCTGTTTTCTCTGTTTACAGCTGGAAACTGCTGGTTGCAGCAGGGAAAGAACGGAAGGTGCCAGGTGCTCTACATGCCCGGGATGAGCAGGGAGGAGTGCTGTCGGAGCGGGAGACTGGGGACTTCCTGGACCGAGGAGGACGTCCCCAACAGCACGCTCTTTAGATGGATGATCTTCAATGGCGGAGCTCCCAATTGCATACCTTGCTAAGGTGGAGGTGCACTCATTTCCCCTTTGTTTTCTCACAATGCACAATCATTCCGCTTTCCCAGTGATGGGCCGAGCTTGATGTTCACCGTTGTAGCGCGTCAGAGTTGGCTATTTGAACGCGCGAAGGCGAAAATGTCCCCTCGCATGACATAACGCAGTCCTTTGAATCGTAGAAACCTGCGACAATGTTGACTGCGGCCCCGGGAAGCGATGCAAGATGAACAGGAGGAGTAAGCCGCGCTGCGTTTGCGCCCCAGACTGTTCCAACATCACTTGGAAGGGACCCGTCTGCGGCACCGACGGGAAGACCTACAAGGACGAGTGCGCGCTGCTAAAGGCTAAATGCAAAGGACACCCTGACCTGGATGTACAGTACCAGGGAAAGTGCAAGAGTAAGAAACATTGCGAGTACATTTGCCAAATGTTAATACCCTTTTCTGTGTTTCAGTTTGCCACAACTGTTTTTACTCTTTCAGAAACCTGCCGCGATGTCTTGTGCCCCGGCAGTTCCACGTGCGTCGTAGACCAAACAAACAACGCGTACTGCGTGACGTGTAATCGGATCTGCCCAGAAGTGACTTCTCCTGAGCACTACCTGTGTGGGAACGACGGGATTATCTACGCCAGCGCCTGCCACCTGAGACGAGCTACCTGTCTCCTTGGTCGGTCAATTGGAGTGGCATACGAGGGGAAATGCATCAGTAAGTCCTCCACTGGGCACCACTTTGCTCCCCATGGTACCATTTCAGTTCTGACCAGCTCTGCAGTTGTTCAACATTCACGTCTTTGCCAACATTCCTCAGAGGAGCTGGTCTGGGAGTGCGTGTGTTTGGTAGTTGCTTATGTTTTCTCAAGAATTGATAGACATCTTATTGTTTCCTGATGTTGGCAGAGCGATACTACATGGGAAAAGGGGGAGGAAAAAGGGGAGTGGGCGCAGCAGAGGAGTGCTCGGGGCTGTGGTGCTGTGTTTCACTTAGATATATTTGAGTCAGATGGACTCTCTAACGGGATGGAGTCAATATCAAGATGTTATTTACGCCATTGTTTTCACTTCCAGTCCACAAGATGTAACATTTTAAAACAGGATTTTACATCCAGACCTTCTTTCTCCAGCCATCTGACCCCCTTTGAAAAGCCCAATAATCATTCAATTAAAGATTTCACCCATCGCTTATTCGCCCTGTCCTTCTAGAGGCCAAGTCGTGTGAGGACATCCAGTGCAGCGCTGGGAAAAAGTGCCTGTGGGACGCTCGGATGAGCCGGGGCCGCTGCTCGCTGTGTGACGAGACCTGCCCGGAGAGCAGGACGGACGAGGCGGTGTGTGCCAGCGACAACACCACATATCCCAGCGAATGTGCCATGAAACAGGCCGCTTGCTCTATGGGAGTTCTGCTGGAGATCAAGCACGCGGGATCTTGCAACTGTAAGTAGACAGCAAACATAGAATCTGAGTAATGAAAGAAAACGCCCTCCTCCCTCTCTGAGCAAGAGACAGTATTCCATGTTGCTTCCTCAACGAAAAGCCCCCCCCCTGAGATTTCCCCCAATCCAACTTTCCCCAAACTCACACTCCTGCCACACCACCAAGCACAGCTTAAGCGAGCAGAAAGGACTTGGGACTAGAAG